>NW_027110911.1:687959-704185 GCF_000696795.3 Halyomorpha halys
CTTTCCTAAAATTTGTTATATAAATGGAAACCGCTCCGGATTCTGAACAAGTTTTGAGCAATTAGAAAACAATTGGTTTGACTACCCACTTTGGCAATAAGATCCAGAATTTTACAGTCTAATTGATAATTTATCTACTAGCGCACTTCACGCTCACAGAGTGCTCTAAATGTTTAATCGAGATAAAAGTCTGTGTTCGAGACAGCTTAAAAGTAGGTGGAAAAATATTGTAAAAGTGAACTCAGTAAAAAAAGTTAAAAGGGAATGAGAAAAAGTATTTACTTACCTATGATTAAAAAAACTGGTTTGTAATTTTTGCATAGAAATTATCTCTATAAAAATGGGAATATCGTGCCTGGACAGGAGGGAAAATAATAAATTATAATAAAATTTTAAATAAACTAATTTGTATCCAATTTATATTTGAAAACACTCTTTATTATTTCTTAAAAAAGTTCTACATTTCGTCCAATAAGCCATCCTCAAGGATCAATCTAATAAATCATTCAATCATGAATAAATCTATTAAATAACAGCTTTCATTATACGCTTTCAACAATTAACATTATTACTAATAATTTAGCAAACTTTAGAGGTAAATTTACATTTAATGATAAAATAAATAATAATTTAGACCAAAATACATTTTGAAAGAAATCAATTATATGCCTGACCTGTATGTCAGTATGGAAGATTGAAAGCAGTGTGTTGATAAAAAGTGTTTGTTGAGTTGATCTGTAATTAAAATTTTTAGAAATTAATGGATAAGTTACAAAATAGGTAATTAGATAATCTAAGACAAACTTATTAATAGATTAATATGATTTTTTATCGTTTCATAGGGTGAATTGACTGAAAATAATGACCTGGACAGAATGTTGTTGCAGATTAAAATGAATGTACAATAACTGCTGTTATTTACTAGATTGTCCTTGAGGGTGGACGAAATGTTAAGATATAAGCTCGTAATATGTATTTATAAAATTTAAATACAGAAATTTATATTTCAAAATTGTAAATAATTCTTAAGTGAATTAATTAGTCACTAAATAAATGAAGCTGAAATGCCTTTCTCAAGTAAATACTTTTTAATCTTCTACTACAAAAAGTAAAGAAGTAATTCAAAATATTAATTGTAGTATGAACGATCGACTAGTCCTGTTGTGATAGTAGTTAATCAGCACAGAGAATACAGAGAAAACATTTCAATCCTACGGTTAAATCACAATTTTTATTTTCAGAATATGCAGCGACTGAAACTTTCGATCTGCTACCAATTTTTTCAGTCGTAAACTTGCATATAACCCTTCATTTTTCCTCGAAGAATTTATTTGGGTGTGTTAGTTTTATTATTTAATGCATATCCGGTTTGTGCAAATTGTTCTGGCCTACGACCTTTTTGGTTTGGATTAATTATCATCAAATTTAAAAATCATCCTAACACTATTCTCACCACGTATGCCGATGACACATGCCTATTGTCAGTGAATAATGATCCTTCCATTGTATCCCAATCCCTCGAATCCCACATCACCACCCTTGAAGAATGGTGCCAAAACTGGAGGATTAAAATAAATTCCAATAAATCCCACCAAATCACATTTACCCTTCGTCGTAAACCTTCGTCTTGCCCCACAGTATCTTTTAATAATACCCCACTTATTCCTGTTGAACAGATCCGTTACTTTGGACTAAATCTGGACAAACGACTGACATGGAATCCTCATACAAGACTGAAAAGACAGGAAACTGCTCGTCGTTTTCGACTATTACAACATTTACTAGACAAACGGTCCAAACTTCCAATCCATTACAAAAGACTGATCTACATGATTATTATAAAGCCTATCTGGACATATGGAATTGAGCTATGGGGCTCCACTAAACCATCTAATTCCTCTCGAATACAATCCTTACAGTCAAAAATCCTTCGTAAAATCCTTAATGCTCCTTACTATGTCACAAATCAAATCATCCATCAGGACCTTAATGTCCCCTATGTTGCCGATTTGACCAGAACCAGATACCAATCCTTCCATAATAAACTTCCCAACCATCCAAACCAACTCGTTTCTAGCCTGGCTTCGCCTTCACTACCTAATAATCCTCCTAGGCGTCTGAAAAGAAGATGGCCTCGAGATCTTCTCCTTTAGAAATATTTTTGGAGTTCTATCAATGGGTAGATTCTCCACATTTTTGTATCATGTCATAATATAACTTACAGGAAATTTACTTGATGTGTATATAAATTTTACAGTATCCAGTTGTAAATAACAATAAATAAATTATTAAAAAAAAATAATTAAAAATATTTCTATATAAGATTAAACAAAGCACATATCTTTCCAATGGACCTCTCTTTACTAAAAAATCATTGTTGGCTGAATTAGTAGTCTATTTCTTACAATATAGATTTAAAGACCTCATATAAAGACCTCCTTTAGCATGCTTCCTCAATAATTCAGATTGACAATTAATGACTCAAAATGAAGGTATTTTGAAATTCTCTTAGTCTAATCTTTTCAATCGGGCGTCTCAGATATCCAGACATCAATGAGAAGGAAATAGATTCTACAAGTAGATACGGATAATGTTAGATAGAGAAGTGATAGTTGCCATATTGTGTATTGTGTAATTTGATACGTACCATGTTGCAGTTAAAATTGTTAGGGTATTTTGAACTTTGCACACTTCGAACCATTTACGTGAAATAAGATAAGTCTTAGGGGTAAAGAAAGAAATTGTAGAGCAGGATCGTTATTTTATCGGTAAAATTAAAACCTGATTGGGATAGGGTGTTGGAAAATTCAGCTGTGTACAGGAAATAGGGAATGTAACTTAATTTTCAGCTTTTACTAAACATGAAAAAAAAAGTTATACCTTTATAACTATAATATAGGTTTTGAACTTTCAAACTACTTACTTTATTATTTTGTTTATTGTATATTGAGATGCCTATTATTTGCCTATATGTTTGTTTACTTTCATAATAAAGAGTCTAAATACGTCTAAAATGATCCCTTCGTTTATTTGTTTACGTCTTAAAATCAATAGTTATATCAAAACAAACTACAGCAAAACTAGTTACATTACGTGATGAAACTTATTCATGTTAGAGATTGTAGCTTCATTGACTACCTGGAGTATATAGAGTATTCTTCTATTACACAATTTCACTATTTACCCAGGATATTCTCCTGGTAGCTCTCAAACACAAGAAATCTGTGATTATTTGCATATCGGGCAAACATATTTATTTTTATAGGTATTATGAACAGTAACCTAAAATATAATAATATATTGACCTAAAATATAGGTTAATATATTATATATTAACCTATTTTTAAATATTATATATTTACTTTCGCTAATCTATATATGCTCAAAACTTGAGTCTAGGGAGGATATTAGATTTTATTGTACATCAAAGTTGCGAACTTAAAAATAAAGGCCAGACTTAATAAAGGTTAAATTAGAATAAATAATAAAGCACTTTTATCAGTTAGTAGCTTTATTAGTTGACATCGGAATAGCTTTAATCTTATATCTTTTGGATTTCTACGACTTTAGCTAGAGCTCATTTTCATAATAAAATACAAACTAAAACGATTAGTCATGTATTTTGTATTTAATACAATTTCGCTAACTTGTGCAATGATAATCTGTACTACTTAACCCTTATAACATCATTAATAATCGTCTCTATTATTAAACATTTAGAATGAGCGCTTTAACTTTATAGTTTGTATTTATGAACTAAAGGCTTCTTTTTATACCATGAATGTTCTTTTTTTTTTAATTAATAATTAAGTTAATACATCCACATTTAAAAACCAGATTTTTGTCGGTAAATAAAACGAAATACTCTTAAACTGCCCAAAATAAATTTAATAATATAAAATCAGTTTCTCCATCTTATGTTAGTTTCCTATAATATCTGATGATATAGTATATAACAGATATATAATATCTCATATCATTTTCTCTGCCATAAAAAGCCCGACATAAAATTAATAACATTAATTTATTAATAACTACTTTATAAATAAATTAATAACATAAAATTAATATCAGTTTCATTATTATATATTTTATAAAGCTAATAGAAGATTTAACTGACGATTAGTATGAAGCACATTTCGGGGACTCCACCTTGTTTAAAATACTGCATTTGTTTAGTACCTTTGCTGATCAAAATAATTTTTTTTTCTTTTTATACTATTCTGATTTCTTATTTTTTAGTTATTAATATTTTTTTTTATAACAAGAAAGTTACAGTTTTATTCATAAATTAAAATCTAGGGCTTATATCTATAAATTGTTTACCGATTCATAGACCTCGAATTTAATTTATATGAATTAAGGAAACGCTGCTCAGTATAGTTTAACTTTTTACAACTCATTTACTAATTAATATATCAATGGGTAAGTATTTATAGGTAAATAAAAATATTTACTAATAATGAGTATTGTTTGAAGTACCGTGTAGGAGTTAAAATCTCTCTTGAGAGATCATAATACTAAAATAATCTTGGGAGAATTCTTCCCTAACCACCCATTTTGTTTTTGTACGCTTCATTCGAGAATAATAACAGTATTACTTCATTAGGCCCGGGCCAATTATGCCTTTTCAACGTTTACTAATAACGTGTAAAACAGTGTTTGAAAAAAATAAATCGAGGAAAATTGGAAATGCGGATAAAGCTGGGAATCGATGTAATGCCCCTTATTACCATACGTATATCCTGACATATTGTGGATACATTTATTTATATTCTATAAAATTTTAAAAATATCGGATTATTTAATATGCCCACTCCCATCGACAGGTGAGCTAGCTGAGGAATGTTTGAAGAAGCCGGTTGACGCTGAAGATAATTAATTTTAGCGAAGCTCGACCCCCGGCATCGCTCTTCCAAACTCGATACCTGGCGGTCCTTTCATATCGATACTCTAATAAATTAGTTATCGATGCAATAATGTCACCAATTTGTCCCTATCCATTCTGTAGCCATCTCGTCTCATCTTTCTACCCGATAATAATGGCCGTTCTTATTTATCCCATTTGTAGGATTGGATCGTTAATTTCACTATACCCCATGGTCGTCAAGTAATAAGTTAATGACTTATAAAGTATGGTCATATTTTAAGGATTAGTGAAGTCAATGACCTAAGAAAAAGATAATATGATAATTGCAGATGACAAGATAATATGATATTTGATAGGTTCAATTTCCCCTCCCTTTTTAACAAATATAAAATAAAATTAAAATATAAATAATAAAATTTATAAATAAAGAACAATATATTCACTTAAAAGATCTTAAAATTTTATTTTCACACATAAGTACTGTTTAGTTAAAATCTCCTTCAAAAGGAGTCGTTGGGGGCATTTCCCTTACCCTTATGCTGGTAGTTTAGGCTCCTTGTTACATTTTCAATAGAGAGACCCAAGTTCTCTATCCAATCAACTGACTCTTGGAACTCATGAACCTGGGTGTATAATTTAAATTAAACTTTAGGGTATTGGACACTGACCGATATTCAGTGTCTTTGCATTATTATTGTATTGCAGTGTTCACATGCAAGCCAGTATGTGCAAAAGTCATGGAAATAACCAGAAGGGACTATGCAAGAAATAATAGCATCCCAGCCCCGTTAGAAGTGAGATCTGTTATTTAAATCCTGGAGGAACTACAGGTAAAATGGCCATATTTGTAGGATGCGAGACGATAAGAAGGCTTCAAAGGTTCATAGGAAAGCATCCAGTTGGTTGATAAAGGCTTATCTTCAATGACTATATGGTCAGGCTTCGTATACTAAATACATTTCTAATTGAACGTAATTGCTCATTAGATGAACTCCAAATAATGGCTCTGGACAGTCGCTTAAGAAATGTATTGAAGCTACTCCACATCTAACAGGATTAAGGAATCAGTGAAAGGAAAAAAAATGTATTTTTAAATATTTCTCATTCTCATGAATGGTCATTTAGATTTACCTTATTGCTAAATCGGTATTGATTGAATTATTATTTTTCGGAAGGTATACGAATTAAAATAACGAAAAGAAACATTTAATTAGAAATGTTCCTTGTTTTTTTCAAATCTTTAATTATGATGTTATTTTTATTTATTTTTTCTCTTCTCTTTCTTTACTTTTGTGTCTTATTTAATTAAAACATATTTTATATAATTAAAACATATTTTATATAATTATTTATATCTGTTTCTAAGGGTTATCTAATTTTTTTTATGTTTGTGTTTTTTTTTATATATACCGATATTATACGTATTTTCATAAAATAAAAATGATATATATTTTTAATATATATTTAATATTTTTTTCTTGAAAAAAAATCAATAAATTACAATAAAAGCAATTTAATTTTTCAGAAGATTTTAACAGCTAGAATTTTTTTTTAATGCATACCAGCAAGGGTTGAACAACGGACAAGATTCTATGCTGAGATGTTATTCAACAGCAATTTGTCACCTTTTGGAGATGAATATGTCTATGAATTTGGTACCGTAGTGTAGGTAATCAAAAAACTCAACGATAACGAAATTGAGAGATGTTATTTGGCAATGTATTCAAAATACATTTGCTCTACTCAATAGCGAAATGATCAAAGAATTGGTATACTCCGGCTGTTGCAACGCCGGTCTTTACCAATGTTTTCCTGATTCTAGTAATACAAAAAAATTCCAATCACAAAGAAACCTAGAGATGCGTAAGATTTCTTAGTTTTCGAAAAAGGTTAAACATGAAATAATATTTGATTTTATGATTTACTAAATTTATATATGGTTTCGCTGAAAATTTTAACAAAAAAATTAGTTTTTATATATTTTTTATTATTCATAATGTTGACTATTTTTCCATTCTATTATTAGTTATTTTGCATGAGATTTCTCTACTATAGCTTATTACAGAAAATGGCGGAAATGAAATTGAGCTATCAAGTACACGGAAGGAGTTGACTGGAGGGCAGCTTAAGCCGATCGCGATTTCTTCCTTGCGTGACCTGGCCCAGGGTCATTCCTTTCGTGCAAAGTATTACATTCCCTACAACAGAAATGTTAACCAATCCCCTGCTAATAGGTTTTTTTTTAGTATATATATTTAAGTTATTACTTAAAAGTAATTTCTTTATTAGTTTTTACATTTTTATGAAGTAGAAAAATGAGGTAGCAACTACAGTTTTCATGAAAAAATGTGTGAAGCACATTAGCTTTGGCAGAAATTCTTTTCCATAAATTAAGTTTTACGTTTGGTCGAAGATTTAAACTAAATGGTACACTCCATTTAACTAGTTTTGGTTAATTGTTTTGGTTCGCTTTGTCGGTATTATTTCAAGATTATGTACACTTCTACATGTAAGGTAGTGGATGGTATGTATTGAATACGTTTTATGTTTAAAATTCGTACAAATCTCTTGTGGAATTCTTGCTGTAATTGGTCAGATAGATGGGAATCTGGTTTCTAAAAATACATTGCAAAAAAAAATTAACGAACAGTTGATTTATTCAGTTTATAGTCCAATCAGTTATTCTTCTGATTCAACCTTTTTAATTACTTGTTACTTGGAGTTATTAAAAAGGAAGAAAAAAAAAAGATTTTTTTTAAAAAACTTTTTTATGTTTAACCGCATTTCTAGAATTATGCATTTTAATTTTGATACTCTTATAATTCGTATCTAATTATTGTTTTCTCATCGTAAGTTCCGTTTTGGTTTTATTTTTCATCTTAAACGTACCCTGGAAATATAATTCAGGTTTTTGCACGGCGGCATAAGATTGTGGGACTTAATACCGAACGGATCTCTTAAATGTTAATAAACACTGAACTAGCGGGTAAACGACCGAAACGTAGATGGGAGGATTGCGTTTAAACTAATTTGGGTTTGGTGGGGCGTCACCAGATAGACGCCTATTGAGAACGATCTATGTTATCGGCATCGAACCTTCGACTTCGCTAGGCCTTGACTGTTATTATTACCTTAAACTTATGATTCAGTTCTCAATGGCTACCGTCAGGCGTATGAATTAGTGTGACTCTGTCAGGTATGTCAGTTGTAGAGGACTACACTACTAGAGGAAAGATAAAGGTGATGTAAAGTGGGCAGGGTTAATCACTCGGCAATTGGAAGCGCGCGCTTTAAATGAGCAGGGCTTCTCATCATAAGGTAAGCACAGGATCAAGTGCAGGAGTGGCATCGTGATCAAAAATGGGAAAACCCCTAAATAGCAACCCTTTCAAATACCCTATTCAAGTTTATCTCACCCGCGTACTATAGTTAACGCGGTAATTATGTTGGTAACTATGTTACCAAATTGGTTATAAAATTATTATTATATCTGTTCAGGGCAGAAACAATTTATTCGTTTTAATAATACAAGTGTTAAAATTTAATTATGGTCAGTATTACTATCTACTTAAGGACTGTTTTTTTTTAATTCGCTAAATTGTTTTTGAAGTTTTAAAAATTATTTAAGCTCATATAATGGGTAAGCATGAGATGATCTGAATAAGATGTTGGGTGAGAGTCATGTTTACAGATGTAGTAATAGTTGATCTCATATCTTCAGATGGGCATAATTCCGTGTGGAAACGCAGAGGAGAGAGGTACACACCACGATTTATTGCTCTACTATCTTGGAGATGACATTCCATAAAGAATCATTTGATGGTCTTAGGCTAGATTTCCTTTGTCACGGGAAAGGAATATAGTACACGTACATGAGAAACACGCATACTTGCACCCTATAACAGTCAGGGTTTCTTGCTAATAAAGAATGATGTTAGGCCACACAGAGAACCTATTGTGAATAAAGATCTTCTATATGAGTTTGTAATCGACTGCTTGTAAAACAATGCTACACACCATATTTCAGATTTTAATGTATACAGTTTAGACTGATCAAAATAAGCGAAATGTCATGAACTAAAGAATCGGTTTGAACACAAAATTATGAGCTATTAACATTTTAATTAAAACTAGCAATGATAATAACATTTTAGTGCTAGTTAGCTTAAGAAAGTGTGTTTCAAAGTAGTTACATCGAGTTTTACCACTTTATGTACATATTTTTGATTTAAAATGTAAGATTAGAAATAGTAACGAATACAATATTAGGTTAAGTCCGTATCCAATAATTTTAGTTGCAAAAAAAAAAAAACCTGATTCATTCATCTTTTTCAGAATATTCAGTTTTTATTGGCAAAAAAGAATATTCGAAATACAAAGTGCTTCTGAATAATTATTTCAGGCTTATTAAAAAGTTATAACAGTGAAGTTGTCATTACAACGATACATTTGGGCGCAAGTAGGACAGTTTTACCACCTTCAGATTCTATTTAAATAATATTGGAAGTTGATGTTCTCCACTATACTCGTAACTTTAATTGTATGATTCAAGCGTTTTATATTTTCCATAAAAATAATAATCAACATAAATTCTAGTCTGGAGCATATGTATCTAATCTTTACAAGTAATAACTCATCCTTACATTTCAAGCTCTTAAGTTTAATACTTTTTACTAATATTTTAGCACATTTTACACACTTAATTTTGTATTGTGTACATTTTTAAATTGGACTGCATATCACAAAAAAATAATGAAGCAGGCCATTATGTAAAACATAAAAGATATATAATACAACTATTATTTAATAGTGATAAGCAATTTCAAACAATATGGCTGAGGGTTATTTGAGGATCAAATTTTACTACAAATAATTAACAATTATACTACTGCGCAAGTTATCAAGTTATCAAGTTATCCAGTGTGGACTTATAATAGTTTATAATACAATAACCCCCTCTAAAAAGGTTCAAACTACGAAATTTAACAAATTTATTTTCAGCGTACTAAGATTTTCTGGCTGGTGCTTGCAATGAAGTTAGTAATGCATCAAATATTTTAACGAAGGCTCTTATGTATTGTACAAAAGTTAAAAATATGTTAATTTGGTCAAAGACGTTTCTTCATATCTTTACAACAATTCATCAACCCGTCGTAATCTTATCTTTGATGTTGATGTACGACATGTAACCATTTCACAAGAAGAAATCACAACTCAAAAATAATAGAATTCTTTCCGATATAATAGGCAATTCTTACTGGTCAATCCGGTCTACTACCCCACGATTTCGCGACTGTCTCTAAAACATGTATTTAAAACGGAAAGAGGAGACTTAAGTTAGTTAAATCGACCAACATTGAAATAGTAACTAAAATTGGAAAATGGCGTGAGGCAGAGTGAAGAGCGTGGGTTTTACTCCATTTTCCTATTTTAGCCACTTTTTCAAGTGTTTCAAAAGTGTTCGTTGATTCTGATTACTACAACACTTACTTGACAAACGCTCTAAACTTCCCATTTACTTAAAAAAACTCGTATGCACTATGATAATCAGACCTATTTGGACATTCAGAATTAAGTTTTGGGATTTCACTAAACCATCAAATTTCTCCCGTATCTAATCCTTACAATCGAAAACCCTCCGTAAAATTTTGATGCTCCTTATTACATAACAAACAAACTCATCTATAAAAATCCTCCGAGGTGTCCTAAAAGAAGATAGCCGTGGGATTATCATGTGTTCTGAAATATTTATCACATTTACTTATTGTATTTTTTTATACAGTTATAATTTCATTGAATAAATAATAATATAAAAAGTGATATGAGCACAATGAAACAGACCATTATGTAAAACATACAATTGTTATGATAATACCTACAACCATTAGTTGATAGAGAGAAGGAGTTCCAAGCAGTAGGGAAGTATATCGGCGATGTGGCTACTTGAGGAGTCATCTCATCCACAAGTCGTGATTGGTGTTGGAGGAGGTTGCCCCAGTGACCCAGTTATTGAAGAGAATGGTCCTCTACCATCTACTTCATAGCACAGGAAGTGGAACCATTTCTTCTCGCTCCGTTTATGCCGAAGGATATTGAAAACTGTCATTGGGATTTCCTACTTCCTGGAGGACTTATAAATAATAACATGTATATGCATATTAGTTTTAGGATGCTTGGCTTCTATATAAGACACACAATTTTTTTTTCTTTTTCCTTATTAATTTTTGCCTTGAATTATTTTGCTTATAGAAACCTTAATTCCATTGCATATTCAAAAGTAAGAGATCTGAATTAATCACTATTACTTTGTTATTTGTGTGCACCGGAGCGTGTGTGTTTTGTATATTTGAAAATAAAAAATGTAACTATTGCAACTAAATAAGTTACTTAATTATACTTTAAAATTCACTCTAAAGGTGAATGACAATTGCTAGAAAAATGATTCTCGGATTCTTAATTAATTCTGACGATCCACTTGAGAAAGTTTTGATCTTGCTAAAGTCGGAAACAAATTTTATTCACAAAATTTCTATAAAGATCATTTTAATTCTTTTACTGTTGAACTGAATTTAAGGAAGATTGATTCTGTAAAATGGGTACATTTTATCAAAAAATGAATTTTTAATTTATTATAAATTATCAAAATCATTAATATATTCATAATTTGAAAAACCTATATTTTATAAAAGCAAAAAATAGAATATAACATTATCACTATCCATCATGCGATTGTGAAGTCAAAATGTGTTACAAGCGTGCATGTAATAATAAAATTTATGTATATGTGGACTTAGAGTGCAATATAAGTTCACATGTACTTACATTACTAATACTGGTACATAATACATAAAGACATTTATGAAATTGAAATTCATTTTTAGCTTTAAGATTAAAGTTTTACTAAGCCACTAATAGCCGTAACGTAAAACGGCTATTTCTCAGATCACGCTTATAAGTCTCATATTTAATTATGCTGATGTGTGTGTCAAACAATTAGGGAAGAAAGGTAAATCTTTACAGATATAAGGTAATGAGAGGCCTACCACTATATAGTAAGATAGTCTTAAAATGCCTATGCCAGATCTCTCAGATAGGTCGCTACTAATAGTGAGATAAACATAATAACGTAAGAAATATTATATACAGTGAGTGTTATATTTAGACAAATTTTGAATTACTATAAAATAACGTAAATAAATGTAAGTATATAGAAACAGTAATGAGAATAAAATTTATAAACTTTATGAAAAAATAAATTAACATGTTTGAAACAAGAAAATAATTTAAAAATATTTTACTTCTTTCAAATTAAAATAAGAATATATAATATTTACAATTATTTTACTTTATACATCATTGAACTAATATAAAATGATTAACTTCAAGGTATTTCATTGCTAAAAGCGATCATTGTTGCCGGACTAAAAGCGATCCCTGGATTATATTTATGTATAATTACTTCATTGATATAATCCGCCCTCATTAAGATAGCCGTAGGGGTGGGGATATGAACGGTTACCATAGCGACGGGCCGCTACTCGCACCCATTCAGAAGGCATCGATTGGTCGCTAGTTGGCGGGCCCGTCGCTAGGGCGCGCCTCGCCGATCACATTGATCCGCCGGCTCCTCTCTGTCTTGTCTTCTCAGTCTGCCTGTCTGTCTGTCCATGTCACACCTCTAGATCAAGTCTGTCTGTCTTAGCGGCGGAGTCGGTGGCTCAGGGCGAAGGCTTCATAGCGCCTTCATTTGCCACCTAGGCAAAACTGCTTTTCACTTTTGAAAAAACAAAATATATATATTAAAACAACAATGGTCAACAAAGTTTTGTGTTGGGGTTCTAGATGATTAATTTTGCTTTTTCCTCTGTAACTAATTGAAGAAAAAAAATGGTTTGCTTTTGTTGAAACAATATTTCTTACTGTAAACGAAATTCACTGAATTACTCAAAATAACTTGCAATTTTTAATTAAATGTGGTAAAATATGCTACATTTTTAAACCACACTGAGCTCTCTACGACCAACAATCTTTAAGATCTTATATAGATCTTTAAACATCGTTTAAACCATGTTTACGATACTGGTCTTTAGATCTTTACCATTCCAAAAACAATTAAATATTGTCTCTTAGTTTGTGAAGTACTATCTAAAAAATATTTGTTCTCCGAGAATATTCATTGGCGCGAATTTGAAAAAAAAGTTTAATTAGGTTTCACTTCAGCGCTGAAAATATTTAGGCTCAATGGTTATCTTTAAAATGGTGGGTTACCAATAATATTGGCAAGTGGGGTTTTGGATAAAAATTATATATATAAAAAAAAACTATTAACTTAATAAAAAAAAATTCATCATAAATATTATTCTGTTTGAGATACCATTGTGCTTAAACATTCCTCCTTGAGCTAAAATGAAAATTAGTTTAATTTACTTCGAATTCGATCAGGATGATTGTTTTCGTAAAACGAATATATTTTGTGATATTTTTCAAAACAAGATAATTTTAAAGTTTTTGACAAAATGGAAAGCTTATTGAATCAAGTTCATTGAAAAGCTTTATCTTAAAAAGTGTAATCGTATGGAACTGATTTTTGATTCGAAATGTAAAAAATTATATCGAATACCAAACTGAAATAGTAGTTTCGGGATCATTTAGTAATGACTGAAATAAATGCGACAATTTCATCTTAAATCGGAAATATATTTCTGATTTCTACAAAAGGAAACTTCATTAATAACAAACAAATGAATCGGTTATCTTTCGATGTATGGAATTTAAATTTAATTGTTATAGTGTAAACACAATGATTTTTTTATTTGATACCATATCCTATTTAATATCGGATTTTAATTATATTTTCATAACTGTTTAATGACAGTTAAACAAATTTAATATGGATGTAACCCATTAGCTTCATGCAACATTATGTTTTAAAAGATGAATATCTATTTTCGTCGTTTTCGTAAATGAGATGTGATCTTTTAATTTATTAGATCTGTACGTGTATATTTTTAGATATTCAGTTATATACATATGGTAGATGAAACGATTATTATAAATTTTACAAATGGAAATCTAGCAAAATAATATAAGGATGACTTATTTTGTGTTATTGTTTCCTCTTTTGAGATTGTAACATATCGTAATTCGACCAACCTACTCACAATAATTGTCTTTTTTGAAAAGTCAGATAAGTAAGGCTACCACGAAGGGTGGGAGTGGAGGTTTACACGCCGTTTTTCAATTTCAGGCTTTATAATCTGTAAACATTTCTTAAAATGCCATGCGGTATAAGGAGATAAATTTTAATGTATGTACGTATATATATTCTCTATTGTATACATTGTATTTTTTTCTTAATAAAAGATGTTGAGAAGGTTTGGAAAAAAAAATTCAAATAATGTTTAAAAAATACAGTAAAGTAGAAAATTCGTATAAGTAGACCCATCAGGACCCATAATAGAGTACTAACTAGTACTATTAGTCTTGTAGATTTATATTAATTCAATTACACTAACTAGTACAGTAGTTACATGTACTTTAGTATTTTTTAATACCTGTAATATTACTAATAGTCATCCTTATCATGAAAAAAAATTAGTATTAGTATTATTACCACACTAGTTTCTACACTTGTACTATGAACTAATACTATTAGCTTTCATTATGAAACAGGGCCCAGATGTTTTTTCGATATATAAATCGTGATTAATGCTACGTTACCTTTTTGAAGAAAATAAAAACAGAATTACATAATTATAACGAAAAGAAACAGATATAAATCTTTTAAAACTTGATGTAACTCGTGCTAAGTGTAAAGTTTGAAGTTGATAGCTCTGTCATCCAGAACAAGTTCAAAGAGCCAACAGCCAATCCCTCTCGCTAGGGTAGCGCGATTTACTTTTATCTCTGTTATGCTCAGCATTAAACAGTTTGAATCAAAGTGATTCTGTGTTTTTATATCAGCACGTCACAACACAATACGCTTTGTGTTCTTTGGTCTAATAAGATTGATATATTTTTCATAATGACTAATTTAATTCACTTCCATACACTATAACTTTATTTGTATGAAATACAGTACAAGATGAAATACGAAAACGGTTCAAGTATATAAACTGTTAAAGCATTATGTACGTAAACTAGAATATATATATGTATTTTCCACTACATAAATTAATTTTCTTTGAGTTAATGAATTCGGTGGGAAGGATTAAAATAATGTAGAGAGAAATCATAAGACACAACACATATTGTCGATAAGTTAAAAATATCTGATTATTTGAGAAACAATAAAACATCTGTAGTAATACATTTTGTAAAGTATGTAGTTAACTAAAAAAATATATTCTTTTAAAATTCAAAATCCCAAAAAAAAAAAAAAATTTGAGTTTGAATATCCGCCACTATAAAACCACTATTTACAAGGCAGAAACTCTCTTCCTTGCTCCCTTAATAAGGGTGTCTTGCGGATTTTATAGCAAATATAAATCTGAATAAAAAATGTCTAAAAAACAGGTGGAATTCACGTTTATTATATCCCTCATACAATAATGAATAACGAAATAAATGTGCATTGGAATGGCTACACAGAATCATAAGTTGAAAAACATCAAAGTAGTTATCAAGAAATTATTAGAAAAAAACAAACTAATTTTACTATTAAATATTAAAAAAATTTAGAAAATATTTAAGAAAATCTTAAATTAATTGAAATCAATTGGGTTTATAATCCTATTTTTGAGTAGCTTGTTTTCAAAAAAAGATACCAGAGTTAAGCCATGAGTGTCCTATTACAAATATAACGCTGAAAATTTTTTTTCCAACGGACTTGAGAAATTCAATTACTGGGAATCTACCAGTTTTTAGTAACCCTTCATTGGTCGCTGCATGAGAATTCCTCTCATTGGTCTAGAAGCTGCTAGACGGAGACTGTGGTTCCCATCTACCTGGAATCTGCAGTTCACAGTCTCTTCCTTCTATACCTCGGCCCCCAGCAATCTGGCAGCTCTGAGTAAGCGTCCAGTCCTCTTTCTCTGACAACAAATCCTTCTCTTGAGACATTACCTCACGCTAGGGATGGGGTATCGATATCGATATTATCGAAATATCGATATTTTATCTCCGATATCCGATATTTTGATATCGATATCGAGTAACCGATAATATCGGAATATCGATATTCTCCTTCGATAATATCGAAATATCGGTTTCTAAAAAAAAAAAAAAGAAAAAAAAAAGGTCGCACCTTTAAAGTATATACTGATAAAAAGATAAAAGAAATATTGATAATATACACTCCAATGTAATATATCTATAATCATATATTCAGGAGGAAATATTCGTACCAAAACATAAT
>NW_027110911.1:705540-706396 GCF_000696795.3 Halyomorpha halys
TCATTTTATAATTATCATTACTTTAATTCGTTAAATTTTCGATATCGATATTTCGATATTTTAAAATATCGATATTTTAGTTCCGATATAATATACATATCGATATTGCTATCCGATATCGATATCAATATCAATATCGATATTTTTCTTTCGATATCCCATCCCACCCTTACGCGAGGTAGACTGAAGTTGCTATAGAAATATTCAAGTTGCGAGGATTTTTCTTACGTACGCCAAGTGTATTTAATCCATAAAAATGTTTTTCTCGAAAGGTTTGAAGAGACAGGAACTTCATTAGATACGTATTATTTACTATGAATTGTATTTCAATACTATAAGTGTATGTTAGGGTGGTCTTTATAATAAAAATTTGTCTTTTCATGTTTTCACTTCATCGCTACGCCGTATAAATATTATTTTTAGTAAATTTCTGGGTTGCATTCAGGCATTCTAAGCAAAAAAGAATTTCCACCAGTGCAAAAGACCAATATGTGTCATACGGTG
Organism: Halyomorpha halys; assembly: GCF_000696795.3. Taxonomy (NCBI): domain Eukaryota; kingdom Metazoa; phylum Arthropoda; class Insecta; order Hemiptera; family Pentatomidae; genus Halyomorpha; species Halyomorpha halys. Next base: position 706,045 of record NW_027110911.1, read on the forward strand.
TTCACTAGCACCCGTTGTGCACAAGAGATTTCTTAAGACTGAAAATTTGTTTTAAGATGTGTGTTATGTTCTTATAATATTACATATCTGGAATTTGATTCTTTTTATAACTTTGTTTGTCTCAAAATATTATTTTACGTTTATTACTATTATAATTAAGTTTGTTTTTTGAATTTTTTAAAACTAGTTTGCTCTTGTATCAAAATAAATTTTGTTTATACTTTCTTTTGTTATGCATAAATAAACCTAATCTAAATCAAAATTTTATTAGATTTATTTTTTATTAATATAGTTGTTTGAGAGTGGTTTAGTTTCTTTTTAAAAACAATTTTGATCTCTTTTCTCTCAACTT
>NW_027110911.1:707321-709741 GCF_000696795.3 Halyomorpha halys
CACCTATATATATGGCTGGACAATTAATGCATGGAATTTTATACACTAATCCCGATTGATATTTATTGTCTATTGGGTCTTTTGTTTTGCTATAAAATTTTTTTAATTTATTGCCTGGTTTGAAACTCAATTGTATATCTTCCATGTCATAATCTTTAAAGGATCTTTTTATTCCTTCCGACAAACCTTTTATATAGTTACTTGAGAATGACCTGAGAGGTCGAAACGTCGGATGCTAAAAAGAAATAAAGTTGAGAGAAAAGAGATCAAAATTGTTTTTAAAAAGAATCAAAATTTTATGTTTTAAAAAATACGTTCAAGAGCGCTAAATAAAAAGTCTCACGCGCGGCCATCCGTGTTAAAATCGACCTAGAGACCATATGTTAATATATGTTTCATATGTTTTTCGAGGCATTTTTTGTAACTGATGATAAAACAACTCATTATATTTAAAACGAATCTTAAAATACATCATAGCAAATTATATTTGATGTCGCATGAAATCAATAAATTTGTTCAAACGCAACACCTTTAGTGATTTGTCAATGATTTGGATTTAAACTTAAAGTCAGATTTATGAATTAAGTTAGTATTGCATTGAATGCATGATATGATTTGAAACCTATTATATTTCATTCAATAGGGATTCATACAAAACGGCGGAAAACCAGGCTCTAGCAACGTAATAGAATTATAATTGTAGAGTGAAAAAAAAAAACTTGAGTTTCTAATACGATAGAATCAAATCACCTATAAGACGATATTGTATTTAAATGTGTAATATTTTAGTTAAATTGTCGAAATCGCAGTCCCTAAGTACATTAATTAAATTTAGCAGCCATTAAGATGGAAAAGTTAATTATTTATTTTTTTGAAAGCTCCTATATCAAGTCATGTTAACCAGAAATCGTGGTTTAGTGGTTATTTTTAGCAGAGTTATGTTCACAAATGTTAATGTTCCCTGATCTTGGTGAAACGTTTTTGAACCTAACTCGTAGAACATCAATCAAAGAGATACAGGAAGAGATTTTATTATATCTTTGCAACACTCATTTTCAGTTTCCCTGATATTGCTTTAGAATTCAAATGCCGTGAAAAGGAACTTTCATTAAGAATACAGCTTTTAGTTTTTCCTTAATTTTCAGTTCTTTGGCGATTTCATTCTTCCAAAGTAAATATATTTTCAATATTCTTTCATTGACTAAATGGCCATAATGTGAATTAGTGATGGATGAGTAAGAATATTGAATTTTCATCTGTAATCTTAACATCTAAATATCAATATTTTCTTTATTTTCTAGGCATGTATTTGCTCATCACAAACTAAGTTATCATCGATTTTGATCGTCAATGGTAATCATGAATCAGGTTCATAGTCCCTTGAGAAATTAATAAAAAAGTGTCAAACTAGTAATAGGAGCAAACTTCTGAATATGCAGAGGCATGTCTTATGGTCATATAGTAAAAAGATGGGGCCAAAAGTGTAGGAAAAAGTCTTAAATAATGTTTAATAATGTGTATGTAAATAACATAATCCATCAATTTAAAAATGATAACACAGTAATCAAATAATATTTGTGGGTGGATTTTTTAAAATGAGTAAATATAAATTAAATTAAATGATTTTTTTGTTGTCTTAATTTTATAAATATCCCTGAATTTGAGTGTTTATTATATCGACTATATTAATTTTAAATAAAATAAATATGCATTAGATCGCCGAAATAGAAGTAGGCGTTATAGAATATAGAATTAGTCACCAAGAAATAATTAGTAACAAATAAATTCTAATTTTATTATTAAAGGTGAAAAAAAAACTGAATCACTTTAAGGAAATTTTTATATTTATTAGAAATTAATATTTATTAATTGAATTCATAATTATACTATTAAGGGATTAATTTTCAATAAATATATCGAAGGTAGCCAACTCGTACAAATAAAGGTTTTACTGAAGTGTTTATTCGATCTTAAGTGGTAACGGAATTATTATTGGGCAGTTTTTCCAGTGAGCTAATAATGTTGGAGTATTGGCGTTAATCAATTTGCCCACTATTTGGACAGGTCCCTTCTACAAGCACTCCCTCGACCACTCTTTATTTTGTCACCTTTTCCTTGGAGTGTTTTCCTTTTTATTTTTTTTTATTATTTATTTTTTTAGTGAAGTGCACTTGTGCTACTAATCGTGTTTTGTTTTTTGTTCTTTCGGGTCTTGATAAATATTAGCCAGGCTCGAAAAATTATAAGGTTATTAAAGGAGAAATGAAAAAAAGTTAATTACTACAGACATTTGTTGTAAAAATAAACAGACGAAAATGTAAAAACCAATTTCAGGTCATTTATTGATATATAACTAATGAAGAAAGAACTACTAAATAAATTAATAGTAAAAATGGCATTTTTTAAATTTTATATTTAAT
>NW_027110911.1:709791-716578 GCF_000696795.3 Halyomorpha halys
AATTTAAGTTTTTTTTTTTAAAATAAAGTTCAGCTTTTCTTCGTTTAATTTCCACTCGTAATTTTTTATTAATAATAACACATTGTATCTAAAAAGAAAATAATCCTTAGTAATAATAAAGTGGAATTTTCGGTAGAAATTGAGTGGTGAACTAATTTTTTGTTTATTCATAAATTTATAAAATTTATTTAATTTTTTATTAAATGGTTTTCATATGTTTTATGAAAAGCAATTTTTTTTAAATATCTCTATTACATACATATTTATCTATCAACGTTTAAGGGCTCTTTCCCATGTTCCGAGGAAAAATCTAAAATTATTGCACTAACTTAACATTGATTTGTGCATCTTGACTTATAATACATAATAGGAGTAGTTTTTTTTCAGTACAGAAAGGAAGCTTTCTAGATAAAAAATATATATTAAAAATACTGATAATAACAAAACTGACACATAAAACATGAATATAAGTTATGCAGATATAATAAACAAATAACAGTAACAGTTATACCGATTTACATTAGTCATAAAAAATAAGTGAATTAATAATGTGGTTTATAAGCAAGGAATGATCCTTGGTAAATGCTAAACAATAGCAGAATTGGGGAAGTTCTGAAAAGATTGGAGTTAGGGATAGGAGTCGAAACAAAGTGGTAGTGAAAACAACCTGGACTATTTAAGTTCTGGAAATGTAAAAATAAAATAAAGTTATTATAAATTAAAAAATTGGTTTGGTAAATAGTGAACAGAAATTAATATCAGGTTACAATTACACTTAGACGTTTAAGCCGCTCTCAACCAACAATTTACAATATCCTGTTACCTAAGCAGAGACAAAATACTTGGGACTTACGATGAACAGACGACTGAGGTGTGGACATACATCATAAACATAAAGTATCATTTACTAGCAAACTTAAAATATACAATGTACCATTTAGACTGATATAGACTTACGACACTCAGGTGTGGGGTTTCTGCAAAAAATTCCATCGTCAGACCACTCAGATCTTTCAATCAAAAATCCTCCTATCACTTACAGTACTTTTTATATCACAATCATTACACAAGGACCTGGACATTAGTGATTGACATAATAAAAAAAACATGTACAAAAGTTTTTCTGACTCACTCGCTGCACACACCAACCTACTGGCTCAAACATTACTGTCTGACAAACTAATAAAAAACTCGACAAGAAGACTGAAACGCCTCTGGAGCGTTTTAAAATTTGATGGAAACACTACATCAAGAGTGTCTTTATTGCATGGCTTGTCCACTCACGAATTCATACTAATCGTTTGCGAAGGTTGTGAAATGCAAATGTAAAATCACAAAATAACTAATTATCATAAATATATTAAAAGCAATATGCACGCTAAAACCAAAGTGTCCATTTTTAAATGGTGCAATAAATCCAGATAGTTCTTCCTGAAGATGAGGGAAGAGCTCAAATCGTTGTTAGAAAAATATTTATATTATTAAAATATTTATATAAGATATTAAAAGAAAGAACTTTATACAAAACTAATAATTATTTTTTTATTATTTATGATCAAAGTAATGTTATATAATAGTTGAAAAACTTTTAAAATAACTGGTTATTTCACTAATCTTTTCTAAAGGAAAACTACTAATAAAAAAAGATAATTTTAATAAATATAAAAATCCTTCCATTAGTATTTTACACTCATTATTAAGAAGTAGAACTAACAAACTAAAGACTTGCTCAATTTTTTTTACCTTAATAATTATTCACATCCGCTTCATAAAATATTTTAGAGCTTTGACCTATTTAAGAAGCTACTGACTTTTAGATTCAATTCGTTATAAAAATGTCCGCGATAACTTTATTAGCAGTAATAAAAGTCCATAGCATTTGAACTTAATTTAATTCTATTACATCACTTAAGTATTTGACTGTAGTGAATGTGTGTTTTATGACAGATCCGTGCCAACCAATGTGAGGTATATTGCAATTAGTAGTTGATACTCCATATCGGTCGTCGACTCCGAGACTAACGAACCCTCCGGAATGGGAACTGTATTCGCAGAAATGATAGCTCAATAATTGAGCGGAAATGAGAGGCCGCAGTGAACTACTCGACAGCACACGACCCGAGGCTAAGTACCTTCGCGTGGTCTGGAGCACTTAAGCGCAAAGCTCAAGGTCGGCAGAGGCAATTGGAGTTGCCAACCTACCCATGATCGCTTTCTTACAAGAAGTTCATGGTCTACCGGCTTTGCGCTAGGAGATTTCAGATCCAATACATATATTGTGCTCAGTTTAATTAGCATTTCAAGTGAAAACTGAATTTCAATGATCTTACGAGAAAAATAATTCTTTCTGTTCTCCAAACGTTAGTTTTCCTATCAAGAGTCTATTGATTGTTTAATTACATGGATTTAGGAAATAATAACAAGGGAAAGGACAGTATCAAAGAAAATCTCTTTCTTAATTCAACTCGGACACCTTGGCAATTCAAGCTATGCTCTACCACGTGAAATGATTTTCTAGTGGACGATAAATTGGTCAAGAAATATTTGAAGTTATAATGCGAAATGCATCCAAGCAGTACACTCTTAAACGAAGTTGAGAGAACGTGTGGTTATTCTGACGATATAACATCTATATTCACTATTTCTTGAGTTAATATAATATTTGGTTGGAATTTCACCTGTCGTCATTGTGATGATGAAATTTATTACCGAAGTTGACGAAACTTCATCCGATGATGAATTAGATTCGCTATCTGACTGATCTAAGGATTTATGCTAAGGCACAGAGCTCAAGACGATATGAACGGATGAGCCACTTACATCACGATTTCAAAAATCGTTTCGCAGGAATATACCATACCAGGATCCAAAAAAGATGAAAATCACAGCTAAAATTTTCCTTTTGATGAGTAAAATTAAGAATGTAGCTGGATTAAGGGTCTATGGTAGTACAGGACCTTTTTTAAATGAAAACGTTTTAATCGTTTTTCTATCAATTCAAGAAGGTTGCGTTAACATTTCTATTCCATCAGTTGCATACATAAAATAATGTAATGAATTTCGTTATTCAGCCACATATATCCTTCTTGCAATTATTGTAAATCTTAATTGTGTTGCCACAATAAGGACATCAATCCGATCCTGTTGCATCTAGTCCATGCAGCTAGAGTTTAGCTAGGATTCAATGTGACTGAAAGAACTTGAATTCCTTCATGTGAGTGTACTCTAAATGTGAAATCTGCGTATGTTGATATTATTTTTTTCAGCCAGGTTTTGGGTAAAATATAAGTTAAAAAACCATTACATCCATAGAACCTACGTACGTATTCTGACGATTTACTTTGTACTAGAGTAGTTCATTTTATTTTTGAATAATATATATTTCTCATTTTGAAATGGTTGTTTTTATCTGGTTACTACTGGCAGGCTGATTGAGCATGAGCATGATTTCAGTTGTGCTGGAATCAATAACTTTTTGAAAAATATATATTTCTTATTTACTCAGACAGAATAACTTAATTACTTAAGACAGAATAACTTAATATTCTGATCCTGAAATAAAAATAGTTAAATTTTGTTCTTTGGTAATTAGAAACTAAATGTGATATAATTGTTGTACAATATTTTTTTTTTTTTTGTTAAAATAAAATTGATCTTTTCTTATGTACCTCTGGCTTACTTCTTGCGAAGCCATCTACACATTAAAAAAAATAAAGGACTAGAATAATAAAAACGAGCATGTGGGTGAGATTTTACCTAACGTTGTGGTCCTTGTAATAGTAAATTACCTTGTTAACCAAGACTAAGGAGAAAGGAAGCTATTTCACACCAAGTTTTGTTTGCTGAAAACTATATCTAATTAAAAATCAAAATTGATATGTCTGCCAACCATAGTTAGGCACTTATATTTACATTTTAATGATATTTACTCTATCATGTCTGTAATCTGTAGCCTAGGTAAAAACTGAACCATTTTTGAAAGAAAATGGAGCACTTTTTTATAATTAAATAACTCAAAAATGATTTTGTTCTATCTAACAGCCGCTATTTTTTATTCTCCCAAACTATAGCTGACAGAGAAATCAATTTCGACTCCTAATTATATATTGTTTTTATTAAAGTAATCAAACATTGGGCTGAAATAGCTGTTTATTTCATATGGATTTTGGGACTAAAAAATGTCTCTTCTTCTTCTTTCTCATTCTCCTTAAGTGTCTTTCAGCGTGGAGGAGCTCTACGACTTGGTCCACACATTTGGGTCTATGGAAAGCATCTTCATCTGAGCCAGTGTTTTTCCTCTTTCCAGACCTAGTAATTGGATATGTTCCATATAGCTCCTACTAGGTCTGCATCGTGGTCTCCTACCAGTCGGCCTCGCCTCCATACATTTTCTTGGCACTCTACAGACGTGGCCATACCATCGGAGCTGTCGGTGTTCAATAACTGATTTTACTGATGGGGATCTGAAGTTCTTCTCTTATTCTTTCATTCCTCATCCTATCTCTCCTAGTTTTGCCCAATATTCTTCACAAAAATCTCATATCAAATCCTGCTCATGTGCTTGTCTTGGGTCACCCAACTTTCACTGCCATATAATAGTGTTGCTTCAAAGATATGTAGCTTGATATCCTTACCTACCTCTTTCCCACAATAGTATTTCATATCTGGTATTAAATACTATTTGCTTTATTTATTCCATTGGACACTTCTTGGACTATTTTGCCAGATTTATTGAAAATTGTTCCAAGGTAGGTATAAAAATCCACTGTTTTCAATACTTCATCATTGCATATTAATTGTTCATTGCCCACATCCATTTCATCTCTGGAAACAGTCATAACCTTGCTCTTGCGGCTGTTAATACTCATTCCTTTGCTGTTGAGTTCCTCTTGCCATTTTATAATGGCCTGTTGCAATTTTTCCTTAGAGTCTGTCACCTGCACGATATCGTCCGCATATAGAAACGCCTGTACTTGTACCGTCCTCATGTTCCACAAAAATTTCAATGTTAGATAAAATATTTTCTTTTTCGCTTATTTTTAATAACAATTAAAGAAAGAAAATTGTTGAAAACTTGCTTTTCATAACCAATGAATTACAGTAAGCATGTGAAGAGATATTCTGATGATACCCAGAAATCATAGGAATGTTTCTATTTTTTATTCGTTTTTTCTTGATCTATAAATCAATAGGTTCTTAATTGGGTTAGTCCTCTGAGAAGGCATGTCTTATGCAACGTATTCATTAACTTCTTCCGGTTGGCCATAATAATCATTACCAGAAGGCTTTAGTGAGATTAGATTTTACGGGTTTTATTCACTATCCTCTGACGAAGAGAAAATTACGTTCATACATATTATTAACTTTAAAATGCGTCAAAAGAATTATAATAAGGTTATATAGTTAGGAAACTAATATTCACTTGCTAATAATTATATACTTGCAATTATAATACAAATATTATATCTTTCATTTCTTATTGTTAAACAATATATTTATGACACGATACATTAATTATATCATTATTTTATTAGTTCTTAATAATCCTTAATAGTTTCAACTACAACATTTAATAGTTCTAATTTCCAATTTTTCATAAGTCTTTTTATTTCAAATTTAATGTTTCAAGTAATATCAATTTAATACCCTATTAGTTGCAACAGTTCAAATTATTAATAAAATTTATTAAGTTCTACAAAACTTTTTTCTTAATATTATGTATTTATGTGGTTCTTGAGGATCAGTTAATGGCAAAAAAACTATATTATGGCGACTTTATTGTTTACATAGTCGTATTCTGCTGTAAATCCAACAGTTTTTTGAGAAGTATAATTTCTATATATATATAAAATATTACACTAAAAAAAAGCATATAAAATACAAAACATAAATAATAAGATTGACTAGTTTATGTATACGTAGAGTATGAACACAAAACAAACTTACCTTTCTCCATTTCACTCCTGCTCACTTTAACTACAAACTTTACCTGTAAGAGTTAGTCCTACTGGTTATCACAGTTATGCAGAACACTCAAACATAAAAAAAAGTGTGAGTTTTGTTTATACATATTAATCTTAATTCGTATTCAGTACAAGTTAGTGTTCAATAATAAGTTAAGAAAATTTATTTGTTCTAAAAACTGGTTACTTGTTATACTGTAGGGCATGAATATGCAAACAATAAAATCGCCTTACTAAACCTTGGTTAGTACACCATTGGCCGATCCCCATGAACCTCATAAATATATACATAGGACGAACTCGAAAATATTGCTAGTGGCTGCTCAATAAATATATAAAATGAGGTGTAGATGGTTGACCTTAATTGGAGAAGATGGTCGGAAGTGCGGTCAGAAAAAAAAAAAAAAAAACCTAAATAAACAAAAAAATTATTTCTTTATACCGACGTTTCGACTTGAGTTTCAGGTTTTCTTCAAGGCTATAGAAAAAAAGAGATAACATCCATCATTTAGAGAAACATAAAATTGAAAAAAAAATAGTATACTGACAAATTTGGAATTATCCAAAATATTGAATTGAATAATACAAAATAGTTGACTTTATACACATGGAAAGATTACATTTTATAAATTTTGAACAGTAAACGACGAAATATAATATTAAATAGGTAAGAAGATATGTAAGTAGTGTCTAAAAAACTGAAAAACAATTTGAATATTTTTTTTTTTTTTTTAATAATTTATTTATTGATATTTACAACTGTATACACATATATACAACAAGTAAATTTGCTGTAGGTGACATAGTGACATGATAAAAACATG
>NW_027110911.1:717613-718618 GCF_000696795.3 Halyomorpha halys
AAAAAAAAGATTGCTAAATGCACTATAATTGTTGATAAATAAGTGTTAAAAAAGGTACTTTTTGTCGATTTCAAAAGTTAACATTAAAGATGAAAAGATTACGAACTTTTACTTTTTTTATTTATTCATTTTATCCCTTATTTTTACCAATAATTCTGATGACATATATTATATATTTCTTAACAAAAAAAATGTAGACACATATAATACGAGATACTATTACTGAAGGACTGTGGTGATACTATTAGCCTGATAAGAGATAGTGTGGTTTAGCTATTACAGGTGACCTCCCTTTGTAGGGCCTTCGATAATTCAAGTCTCTTCAATAATAAACAGGGTTCGAAATAGCACTTCAAGGGCGAGGTTACTGTTTGTCTAGCTTATTGAGTAACACTTGAAAGCAACAGGCTCAATAATAGTCATGTTATCGATTCAAAGATCAGGTACACATTTTCTTTATATTAATTAGGTATCAGAAATTATTATTATTTTTTTTTTTTTTGTCCTCACAGGCTGTTTAATTGGCTTCTCAGCTATACTTTCTATTCCTCATCCTCGGATTACCGAGGTTTTTTTCCAAAATAGTCTAGTAAAATTTTAAGTTTACTTAGAAGTAATTGTACTAATAACTATAATTTAATGGATTCTGGCGTAAGAATATTTAAAAAAGAACGAGAGTAAAACGTTCTACTACTATATTGGGTTTTTAGGCGTAATATAGCAAAGTTTTCAAAATGGCCGCTGCATATTTTAGACTTATAGCTAATAACAGCTATATCTTAACTCTTTATCATGAAATTTAAAGTGTTAATTTGTACGATTATATGCTTCATTTTCATTCACTTGTAGCGGAAGTGTGAACTTGATCCCCCTGAGCTGGGGTCAATTGTAGGGATGGTAAACATCCATCAATAAAGGTATTGAAATTTTCATTAATGAAAAATAATAAAATTTTCACTCATTTATCTTGAGTTCTCAATGAAGATGAGGGAGAGGGAGTGGGAG
>NW_027110911.1:718668-744948 GCF_000696795.3 Halyomorpha halys
GAGAGAGAGAGAGAGAGAGAGATATTATAATTCAGTCATTGTTATTTACAACTTTATAAATATATATATCTAAAACAAGTAAATTTAGGTAATATAATGACTTGATACGAACATGGGGAAAATCTACCCATTGATAGAACTCCAATAAGATTTCAAGAGGAGAAGATCTCAAAGCCATCTTCTTTTCAAGCGCCTAGGAGGATTATTAGGTAATGAAGGAAAAGCCAGGTTAGAAACAAGGGGCTGAGGTTGATAAGGAGTTTATCATGGAAGAATTTGTATCTGCTTCTGGCCAAATTGGCCACATTATGGAAAAGTGATGGATGACTTGATTTGTAACAAAATAAGAATTATTAAAGATTTTACGAAGCGTTTTGGACTGTAAGTATTGGATTCGGAGAGGAATTGATAGTTTAGTGGAGCCCCAAAGCTCAACTCCGTATGTCCAGATAGGCCTTATTATAGTCATGTAGATCAGTCTTCTGTAATGAATTGGAAATTTAGACAGTTTGTCTAGTAGATATTGTAATCGTTTTGTAAACGAAGACAGTTTCCTGTCTTTTCAGGCTTATATGAGGATTCCATGTCAGTCCTTTGTCCAGATGTAATCATAATTAACGGATCTATTGGACAGAAATAAGTGGGGTATTATTAAAGGATACTGTGGGGCAGGAGTATTCGTATTTTATATACCTTATTTAGAATTTCATAGATTAATGTTTCCACGACACAAACCACAGAAGAGAAGAAAATAGAATAAAAACGCTGTAAAGGTGGTATTTATGAGTATATCACGTAAAGTTTAACAATTAATTGTAGTAGAGTAAATATATTTATTTTTTTACTAAATTTTTTAAAATTTAGAATTTTTTCTATAGTCAATAATTTAAAATTCGATGAGAGCATAACAATTGTTACTAAATGAAGATGGAGCCATTTTCTCTCCTTTCCCTCAACCAGACCTTAAACATTCTTTAATTTTTCATACCTTCAAAAAATAATCAATAATCGTAGATTATTCCAAATGTATTACACAAATTTTGTTGTAATTTTACTTCGTACGTTTCCTTTCAATCACTTTCGGGGTCTGTTTTATTTTAGTGCACAATAAAATAAATCTTTGTCCTACAATCTTTCCGCAAAATTACCAAGTTATTTCCCGGCTTCTTTACGTATTTCCAGTGTTGTGGGCTTATTTTTTTTTATCTTAACCAGATGGCTTTATTGTGCTGTGAAAAAATAAATAAAATTGATGGTCTGAAGGATTTGTCCGGAGTATACCAATTTCCAATTAATGTTTTTGTAACATTAACTGTTACCATTAAAAGTCAACGCAAATTAAAAATCCCTCATTATACGACTATGATGGTCCATACTCTACTATACAAAAGAGAAGGGACAATAGATGCTAACAATAGTATCGAAGTTGTATTTTGGTCCCATTGTTCCCTGCCCGACTGACCTGTTTTCACTTCAGTTGTTCAGCACTCATTCACTATTAATGTGTATTAGCTTATTCTCTAACTTCCGTATCAGTTCTTAAAGTTATCAGAATGTTGGACGTTTTCATTTTACATGCACCACAAATAAAATTTAACTGTATAAAATTAAAAAATATAAATGATTAATGATTTGATTGTTTGAGAGTGGTTTATTTTATTATTGACCCAAACACACTTGATCCAAATTTACTCTCAATCTCTTGTCTGAATACAAAAGAATATATATATAATAAAAATTAATAATTATGAGTTTAAATAATGCTAGGTTATAAGCAATCAATTAAAAATGAACGTTAATTAAATTGTAAAAAAAAAAATTAGTGATAAAAGAGTCCTAACCTGTTAAAGGTAGGTTATGTTGTTAATGATAGTATAGTCAGTATTTTATGTGAAAACGTTTTAAGTTTAAATTATAAAAATTTTGTAAGTAAATAATCAATTTAAAGGCAATGTTTGAATCTGTTGTTATAATATTATTTTAATATTTAATTTGTATTAAAGATATGACAGGGGCAATTAGCCTGCAAGTAACATTTTAAAGAATATGCGACATAAATATTTAAGCCATAGTCAAAACATTAATATGTTGTGAGGAAACAATGTCATTTCCTTGAGAATGGCCTGAGGGCCGAAACGTAGGGGAGTTTTTAAAATAAATGTTGAGAGTGAAATTGGATCAAGTGTGTTTGTGTTAATAATGATATAAATGATATTCCTTTTTTTTCGAACCAACAAGTACCAATTTTATAGTTGTGATTTCTTGACCAACTGAAAACAAATCATTTTTCTATCATGATAATGCAACTCAATAAATTAACGTCTCGGTACTCTGGGAAAACTGTGGAAATTTGAGTCAGTCAATCTGTCTATTGAATGGCTCATTTGATACAAGAAAGTACTGCCACAGTGAATAACATAGATATATCTGTTCTAAAATTAGCGAGAATTAATTTCAACTCGAAGTAGGGAGATAAGGAAAAGGCGTGTGATACTAGGACCATACCAGATTTGTTACATGAATTATGAGTAGACAATAATCGTAACATATCCCACCTGCATAATAATATGATATAAAGTTTAGATAGACCAATAAATAGTGTTTAGAGTTTATTTTTATTTATTTTTTTCGGTGGAATCTACAGAGGCCAAAGATCTACTTCCTGAATCAGGCATCTCCGCACCCACCTTTTTTGAGCAACTGCTTTCCAGTTTGCTGAATGCAGCTCTTTCATATCTTAGTTTATTCTGTCTTTCTATCTGGTTTTTGGCCTCCCACGTGGTCTCTTGCCTCCTGGCATTCATCGTTGTGTAGAGGCGTTCTGATGGTTTGCTTCGAGCCACATGTCCCCCCAGCTTGACCTTCTTACCTACATTTGTTGAGATATTGACAGACCAGACTCTGTCAGCAGTTCGCTGTCAGTTTTTCTCCTCCTTGTGTTAAGGCTTTGGTCCCAGATCGCTCCTGTAATTGTAGGAAGGGATTTCCCTTCAAATCTCTCGATTCTGATTAGATTTTTTTATTTTATGGTTTATTATATTTTATATTTTTTTATACTACTTAGTAGTTTAGGTTTAATATACTAAAATTAAGGTCTTATAATGATGTAAAATAATAAATGTAACGAATTAACTTATATGATGTGCTACGCAAAATTTCAATCATTTATTTTATAAAGAAAGGTCAATAAACAATATTTATTCATGAACGTAATTATAGTTCATACTATTATAATTGCAATGGATTAATGAACAATGGTGATTCAAGACAACTGTAGTTAATTTGTTGATAAAGAAACAATTATAAATTTTGAGTGATTGAACTGCGATAGTTATCGTTTGAAGTTAATTATTGAGAACAAATTAAGGCGGATATTGAGAAATATCTGGATCGAAGTACAATTACAGAATAGGGCGGACTTCTTGATCTCTAGAGGCAGAGACTTAGCGATGACAAATTACTGTTGGGGGCCATCGGTAGTTAGTCCTAGATTGGATTAATTAATTTTTATTTATCAGTTATAGCATAAACAAAACCATTTGAGAAATCTTTTTATCTGAAACTATATTTTTTCTTAGATTTTATTATTTTAATATAATAAGAGAAATACTAAATATAAAAAAAGATCAGATAGAATCAGATTAAGTGTTAATTTACATATTTAAAATATTTTTACTTAAACTTTTAGCCTTATAGCAGACTTCCATTTCTTTTTTCTTTTACACATCTATATATAAAATATATAGAAGTCGAATAAACCATGTGTCGCAATTTTTTTTCTCTCAAAATTACACTCATCATTTAAATGTACAATTGAGTGTTCTTTAATTTCAGATAGATCGTATTTTTATTTAAATTGTCTGGTAGGACTTTAATTTTTTTATTTAAAATAATCAACCAGTTCTTATTGTCAGCGTTAATAAAAATGAGTACATACAAAGAATTGAAGAATTAATAAAGGAGAAAAAATAAAAAATAGAGACAGGCTTGAATCTGGGAAAAAATGAAGTAAGTTATGATGTGGAGAGGAAGGACTAAGATTTCATACTATAGATATAATTAACTAGGAAGCAAATTCAAATATTTAGTTATCATGATAAAAATAAGCAAAACTAACGCTAAACATTTTTGAGGTTTTTAAGTATAACATAAGAAACCAAACAGTTTTAAGCATGCCAACATTTCGTATTACCGCAGTTCTGATTTATAATAAATTCAATATTAAATTAATGAATGATGTTAATATACTAATAAATATAATAAAATGATAAAATAAATTATTTTTTGTTTTTGTAATATCTGTACTCGCTGCGCAAAGTGAGTTAAATCCAAAATAAACGTTTACTAAAAACGGAATTGATGAAGTTGAGTCTTACCGGCAGATTTTTTATAGTTTATAAAGTACCTGGTATTGTTATACAGCTGCTGTGTTAGGCACTTAATAAACTTTTTAACAAATGACTGTGAAAAAGTAATTTTTATTAAGTAAATAAATTAGTAAATGAATTTCTCATCTAAATCTTTGAATTTGGACTTCTGTTTTTTCAGCTAGCAAATATAGGAGTTAAGGAAAAAATATATTATTGACTAAAATATTGTAAGTATTGAGAAATTATATTAAAACGTCTCAGGCAAGGTATTTTAAAAAATGAAACAAATTTTAGGAAACTTGCTTATTTAATGAATGAGCGAACCTCATTAAGGAGGGCCACAGAAAGATCGCTTTACTCAAAGGCTTTCTGTTTCGCTAACCATTCTAAAGCCGACTAAATATATGCATTTCAACAAAATAATTGACCAATGTAGTAGTAAAGTATTTTATATTTTAATATTCTTGTGTTTTTAATAATTTAAATTAGAATTTTTTTAGTTTATTATGTATGAATAAAACATAATCGAAATACATCAGGTATTTCGCCTTCTAAAAATAGCGATTATCTTTGTTGAAGAATTATAATTGATATGAAAAGTATGCAATTAATTTTGATATGATTACAACGGGAGGAAAACAGGAGACGTCACATTTTTTTTTTTTCAAAATTGAGTTGGTGTGTGAAAATAGATAATGGAAAGCATTTTATTCCTGTGAGGTTAAACATACAAAAAAATAATATTATATAACTGCGAAACTGAGCTAAAAGAACACCTACAAAAGGAAATAAAATATGCCATGTCCTTGTCTTAAAAAAGAACAAAAGGCAATGTCTGAAATTTACTGAACTCACAACAGTTCAGAAATAGAAAAATATATAAAAACAAATGTCTGATAAGTCATTCAATAAAAGAGATTGTTCATTTTTTGTAAATTATTGGATGGGAAAACATTGCAATATAAAGTAATTAAGTAATTATTTATTATAATATTTCTAATCCTTTATTTTATTATGGTTATTATTATATCTTTAGTTAGATAAACACAATTTGCGCTTAATTTAGAACCCCAGGGTCTTCTTCTATAGGAAATATTTATAAAATTTTATTTTTTTAATACAAACTATTAATAACACTCTTACCTTGATATATATGTCATAAATAAAAATATTGCTTTCCAATGTATGCAATAAATGAAACAATATATTATTCTAAAATTAATTAATATAGAATTTTTACTTTTATTGATTAAAATTTCATGAAAAATATTTAAACTCCTATAGTTTATTTTACCTCAGTCACTAATTTGATAAAATCATTTCACTAGCTTGGCTACATAAGCCCATGTGACTTAGCGATATTTACCTAATGCCCAATTTTGCGCTAGGTGAAGTTGGTTATTGAGGCGTCTCAAAAAGCCGTCGGTCCAGAGTCAAGAGATGGTTTTATTAGGGCATGGTTCTTTGAAGGGCATTCATGCCACGTATTTCGATATTTTTTTTTTATATAAATTTCTCAAATACACTATAAATACGTGAAGAACTGTATTGTAACGAAGTTTAAATTTTTATATAATAGAAGAACTTTTCTGGATCATATAATTTAGTTAAGTCAGTTTGTATTTTAAAATAAAAATTTACATTTTTGTAAAAAAGTAATGCTCCTTTCAATTTTTTTTTTTAATATTTATTTATTGCTATTTACAACTGTACATTATAATACATTTAGTAAATCTGATCTAAGTTAAATTGGAGTGTTACAGGCGTTTAGAGAAACTACAAATTGGTAGCACTCTAATGACATTTTATATTAGCTGGTCTCGTGCCAACTTCTTTTCAGGCGTCTCGGAGGATAGTCAGGAATGGAAGAGGATGCAAAATTAGAAACTAGGGGGTTTGAGTGGTTAGAGAGTTTATAATGGAAGGAGTGATATCTGGTTCGGGCTAGATCGGTTACATAGGGAACATTAAGGTCTTTATGTATGATTTTATTTGTGACAAAGTAAGGAGCATTAAGGATTTTACGAAGGACTTTGGATGTAAGGATTGAATATGATAGGAATTCGAAGGTTTAGTGGAGCCCCAAAGCTCATCTCCATATGTCCAGATTGGCCTTATTACAGTCATGTAGATCAGTCTTTTGTAATGTGTTGGAAGTTTAGACCGTTTGTCTAGTAAGTGTTGTAGTAGTCGAAATCGACGTGCAGTTTCCTGTCTTTTCAGTCTGGTTTGAGGATTCCAGGTTAATCGCTTGTCCTTTCAAATTTTGAAATGTATGTTTCGTGTACGGTTTTGTCTCCATGTGTACCAATATCTATATCGTGTAAGTATTTTAAAAATATTTAAGAAATCGTGTAATTCCCTAAAATTCAGAAGCAGCTTAAATTTTATTGAAAACATTTACTGTTATTCTCATGAGGCATGTTTATTAGAATTTGTATTTTTGGTTGAAAAATACATTTATTTATTTTTAACCTACTTAGTTTCAATTAGATATATTAAATTCTACGATATAAAATTATAATCATTATATAATATTGGTCAGACAGAATATTAGGCAAGGGATTTTGATTAAGAAGGGCTTGAAAGAACCATTACAAGTCCTTATCATCATAGCCATCTTGATTAACCTTTTATAATCTCCTCTACCAATGGAGCATGAGTCTGTTAGTAAGTACTTTAACGTGTAATTGAAGATATTTGTTCCTAGGATAACTTTTTAGCGAAAACCGTGTAGCAATGTTTATTAAAATTTGTGAAGTGGTTTTGTATAATTAGATACTTTAATTTCACCTCAATTAAATTTTACATATCAAAATAACATTTTCGGTTATTCTAATCCGGAAAGGTTTGATCCAATGATAATCCGATAATTGGATTAATACATTTTAAATTAAAAAAATTCAATATCAACGGTTTTAAAATAAATATACAATGTATTGGAACTATAAATTAAAAATTAATTATAAGTTATTAAAATATAATTCATACAGCTAGTTTAACGTTGTTCGAATTTTAAAATAAATTTAAAAAGTAATGAAAGGGCTAATTTCTAACAGAAAAAGATATAATAATAAAGAATTTACTTTTTTTTTATTTAATGAATTAGACGACTTTTAACTTTGTATCATGTTTGACCAAAGGTGTACATAATTAAATGATGCTGAAAAATACGATTTTTAAATTTGTATTGATAGTAGTTACCCTATCATTTGACTATCGAAGAGTATGTTGAGGTATTATGTTTGAGAAATCAATATTAGCTGTGGACAGTGAAGAAACTATTTTAGTTCAATGAAGTAACCCAACTTGAGGTGAGATGAATATGAAGGATGTCGACAAGTGTTCGAAGTATGAAAGGTTTTATTTACTTTAGGCAATATCCTTGTTGATATCTAGGCCGACCTGAGGATGTGAGTAGGATACAGGACATGGTCGTAGCATTGATCCTTGGGGTCCGAGTTTTAAATTTATTCCTGGACCCCGCCCTACCACCTAGCTCAGGGTTGTCTGGCATCAATGAGGATTACTGAACTTGATCAATGTCTATGAGCGGTGTTCGGGCAGAGTTGGAATAAATGAACAGAACTCGTAAAGTAATTATAAATAATTATTTTATAAAATGTGTATTTATTTGTTTATTCTTTTCATAGGAATAAAATATTACCACATAATATTAAACATTTTTTTTTAAAGTGTGTGTCCTAACTTATTATCTTAGCCTTGGATTAATTTATAAACTAAAATTTATAATGTTTAATGAAAATATTCCGGCTTTTATTAAAAATTTTCTGGTCAAGATATGAAGTCATGTTAAAATTTGATAAATAAAGGGACATTATTTCAAATATTTATAAAATTTGTCATAAAATGAATAAATAGATTGTGGTTATTTTGATTTATTTTAATTGTCTTTATCTTAGTTATTTACTTATTTTGGTATTATTTAACTATTATTAAATCTCTTTTTAGTTTACCTAAGGAACTAACCTTTATTATATAAAGAACTTTAAATACACATAAAACAGTGTCACTTGTATTATAATCACATATTAAGTGGCAAATCGTAATTTTTTTTTATTTAGAAGTGGAAATAGAGTCACGGTTTTAATAGAAGGACGGTTTTAATCACCCTCTCCCTCTTGCTCGCCTCTTTCTATCTCAACATAATATTTATTTAATCATTATTATTTGTTTTTTTATTATTTAATACCAGATCGGCCTTACATGGTTGATATAACAGTTACATTTTTTTAACAGTTGATAATGGGGGGGGGGGGTATGGTCTCGTACAAAAGACACTCCTTACTATATACAATGTTATAATTAAAAAAAAAGATTATGATAAGATAGATAAAAATAATAAATTTTGATAAGAAAGAAAAGTAAAGTTAATAAAAAAATAAAAACATTCGTGTACTTAACAAAACAAACAATTGCCCTCTAATGGGGAAAAAACAACAAGTAAATTTGAACAAAGGACGAAGAGAAAGTAAATAAAATTGAAGGTATGTCAATAATAGAATTGATTACTACAGAATTTATAACAGAATGTCCTGCAGCAGTCTGGGCTTGTCTTCGGTTCGAGGCTGGGTTTCTCAAGTTGTAGATCACAGGTCCTTTAACTGTCGGTAACTCGGAGTGGAACTTTATGAATCGTTTATTGATATAATCCTCCATTGAATCTATTTTCACTTCCCGATGAAATCAGATCTTAGTTCTTCCAACTTTACATGCATTGTCGTTTTTGAAAGAAAGCGATCAATAAGTCAATGCACGAGTAATTCTCTTCTTTTATTTATAAATAGAAGACCAATTTTGATGAAACCTGTTCAGTTTATTTTTAAAAATACATATGTATTCAAAGTATAAAAATTTAAATTCCAACAGGTCCCATTTCAATAATTTTAGAAAATTCCTTCACCTTTCAAACGAGTAGTCATGGTCTTTCAGGAGAAATGTAGTTTTTGAGTTATCCAAAAAACATTTTTTTTAAACCACTTAGAGTACGCATTTTTTCGAAGACATAGTCGTATCGCACGCCTACATTATGAAGAAATCGTCGATTAATAATTTCAACTTTAGAGGCGTTGTTGTTTGATTGAGATATAGCGATCAAAAGTCAGTGAGTAAATTTTTACGGACTCCTACGGCCCTGTTTTATTTATTAGTCATGAATAGATACTCATCATTTTATGATACAAAGGAAAGTGAATTCGGAATCAAACCAGCAATTACATTAAATTAAATACTGGTTTGATTTGCAGATAAATGTAAAATTTACATAAATATATAATGATTATATCTGAGATAAGTTATAATTCATGTTCCGGATTTAGCGTGTTTATTGTTTAACTTCATAATATCTGGTATTTCTTATAACAAGCATTTACAGCTCTATTCATTTTTTTTTTTAAATCGTTCACCTCACGTCGTTGAAGTTGCTCCAAAAGTTAGACGATTTGTCAGAGTTTTGAAGCCTCTCTGTTAATTAACAATATCTGGGTCAGCTGTTGCTTTTGGCACAAGTTCTCTTTGAAAACTTCTCTAATTTCGTTAATTAAAAAGTATTTTTCTTTCTCTTCTGACTGACCTCATTTTCGAGAGAGTGAAAATATGTTTTAAAAAAGAAAAATTGGTTGCTTTTACTTTTATCCCTTTATTAGAAAGAGCTTTAAGGATTTATATAACTATAAGTTTGTAGAATAGGAACATTTTAATGTGTATTTGTACGGAAATATCTCGGTGGTATAATATAATCGTATGATATGTTGTAATTTTATATTCCTAAAAGCGGAAAGAAGTCAAAAATGTCTCATTTTAATACTAAGTTAACTCATAACAAGGTCCTTAGATGACTAAGTGTCCATCCATGTTGTAGGTCCGTGATCAATGCTGGTTTTTAGCACGCTATGTGAAAAATGTTTATTTGAAATTAATTTTATTCTTTATTAATTATTTTAGAATTACATTTATTTATATTTAAAATTACTGATGAATTAAAAATATTAAAATTAAACGCGTGTTTATTTAAATAAGTATCTTTATTAAAAAAAAAAATTGTTTTTTCTTTTTGTATACAATTTTTATGAGTTGATAAGAAGTATTTCCTTAATTATTAATTATTTTCTTAAGACCTTTTAAAATCCACATTATTAAAAATAAAGCCATCTTAGAGTACATTTTATTTTTAAATACTTCTCTTATGTACATACCATATATAAATATTTTAGTAACGTTTAGGTATATTTTTAACTTCGATCATTTTCAAACTTTTCTTTCCTTACTTCTTCACCCGAGTCATCTTATTGAAACGTTTTGGTATTATAAACACAACTCTATAAATATATCAGTTCATATTTTGTCTTGTGGCTTTGTATATACTATATGATAAGTCATGTGATTAAAAGGTAGACACTACCTAGTAGATAGAACGATTTAGTTTTAACATCAAATCAACTTCATGTGATTAAATAACGCTAGTTGCAACTATCTCAATTTAAATGGTAACCGGAAAAACTAGCTACAACGATAGGGTAGTAATAGCTACAGTTTAATCACACTAAAAACTAAGTTAGAACTCCTAAAAACAGAAATGGTAGCATAAACTTCGTTTTAATTAATGTAATTAATTAATTATGTTTTAAAACTTATTTGGGGCAAATATTATTTTTTATATCATATTTTCCATACTCATCTATATTATTTTCTTTATTAAGTATTTCAACGTTTTGAAAATCAAAATAGTGTCATTTTTCGGCGTGGTTTTGTATGTTTTATTTTTTTTTGTTACGTTAAATTTTGTCAAATTTTTAGATAATGCTAATATGAATGATAGAGCTCATTCAAACCATATTTACAAATGTATAAATTAAATTATAACAAAATATGAAATAGAAGCGAAGAAAAAAATTAAATAAATAAATGTAAAAAAAAACACAAAGTAAAATAATATAATCATTATAAATATTGTTATAATAATTATATTATAAATATTATTACAAATACTCTGGTGCTTCATAATTTTTAAATATTCTATTGAGACTTCGTTATAATTTGTTTATATATGTGGATTTGTTTTCCTCAATCTCCCATTATTGATAAAATATGATTTAAAAATGAATACCAACAAAAAAAGATGCAATACTAATGTTGTTCATTATAAGAATTATTTCTTTGTCTAGTTTTAATTGCATCCATTCATTGTATCATTCTCATATGTTTTGTGAACCGTTGTCTCATTCATGGAATGCAGCCACCTTAAGCATTTCAAGCGTAATTAGAAGAGGAATTCGCTATTAAACTGTTTTTTATGTTTGTCGATTGGATTAAGGATCCAAAAGTATTGCTGACCATTCTATGTTACAGTTACCAAATGTATTCAGGTAATCAGAAACTTTATGAGTCTGAGCATCATCGTGCATAACTAATGATTTAGTTGCAATCATAGTGATCTAAATCAATACATACATGATCTATGTCTAAATCTTCTTCATAAACCTTGAAGCATAACACTCGGCACTCGACTCTTACGAAATGAGTCCCCGGAATATGATATAGCCTTTTCCTTCGACACAGTTTCTAAAATTCAGTAGCGCTCCTTAGGTATTTTCCAGACTGTTCTACGGTCATTTGGCCTGATAAGAGCAACTCATGTTTCGTCAGTGATTTTAATCCTGCTCAGTCCAAGATTGTTTTTCTTAGGCAACTAGTCTCTGTATACGGTGTTCTGTAGTTAGACGGGGCCTTTCACAGGTCTTCATGATCAAACCATAGATTCTCTGTCTTCTTCTAGCAGTTTATGTAAAATTTCAAAGGTATAGCACTTTTTTTTAATGAGGACTGTATTTATATAGAGGTCAATAATTTTTCGAATTCATGAACCAAATCGTTTAGCTTAATATTGATTAATATGTGAAATATATGTTAAGAGAGTATGTATTTCAAAGAAAATTAAAAACAAAAGCAAGATTTTAATACTTACTTTTTTTAATGTAATATTGTCACGAAACTTTAATTTAAAAAACGACAGTTTAGCAATCTTTTTTTGAAATTGGAGAGATCTTAAGTAAATCATAAAATTTACTGAAGAGGATAATGTGAATTTTGCGGTTTGATTCTTCATATAATCTTTTTTTCTGTACGTATAGACAAAAAAAGATTTCAATTCTGTACCTTAATAAATTATTGCTATTATAACAAATGAATTAGTGATGATACTAGAACAGTATTATGTATTAAAATATTTAGTTTAGATAGGTACCTACATTTTACTAATTTTCAATTGTGACCATTAGTTAGTTATAATCATTTTGAATATAATTATATGTTATTAAATAAATCAAAAATTGTATCCTTTTTAGTCTCAACACTTTTTATTTCAACAGTCCAACGTTTCGGCCATTTCAGCCATCCTCAAGGACATCTAAATATTTAAGAGCATATATTATATATTCATATGTAACACTTATAACAACAACATTATCACCAATAATATAACATACCTTCAATTATAATTTCTTCCTCACATTAAAATTTAAAATTTCTTTTGCAGGCTATTCTGCCCAGGTCATTTATTAATTATAAGTTAAAAACCTATTAAAAAGTCAATTATTAGAGAGTCATATTTATTATTAATAATCTTACCTAAACTTAAGTTTAGTTACCTATTTTTTATTTAAAATCATAAATATCTAATTCTTCTTATTTTAAAATTATCCATCAAATCACTACCATATACACAAATGGGATGTTATAAATGGTTTGAGTATAAGGTAGTGATTTGGTGGATAATTTTAAAATAAGGAAAATTAGATATTTTTTATTTTAAATAAAAAAATAGGTAACTAAACTTAAGCTTAGGTAATATAAGCTGTTAAATATTAAGATGTCCTTGAGGATGGCTGAAATGGCTGAAACGTTGGACTGTTGAAATAAAAAGTGTTGAGACTAAAAAGGATACAATTTTTGATTTATTTAATAAATAATTACCTGTATCAAGAAATTGAAATAATATAATTATAATTATATGTTTATTGTCCACACAAGAGGTCCTAACGATTATTTTTTTTATTTCCTGTCATTAATATTTGGCAATAGATTAATGAATCCACATATTGACTTAAAAGACTTGAAATTAACTGACCATCTGTACAATTATGGAGACTGGAAAATCTCAGCTTTCCGTAAGCAACAATATTCTACTTTGCAAGACAATACAAAAACCTTTCTAGAATTATTTTCGAGGTTTAATACTCTCATGTCTGTCTTTGAAAGTCGAATTGATTACGTTGAGATGTATAAAATTGTATCTTATTTTAAAATATGGCTAAATAGTAAATCACTAATAACGAACATCAGGGTAACGTCAAATCTTGTGCCTGCAATCGCTTATAGTGAACAGTTCGAAGCAAAATCTTCTGATTCAATTCGAATTTTTTTAAACATAAAATGACTGACAAGGCATATTGCTATTCGTTAACGAAACGAAACTGAATGTCAAGTTTATGTTTCCCAAAAATGAAGAGTTCGAAATGAGGTAAACTTTCTTCAATAACAGGCACTCTTGTTTACACTCACTTCTAGTTAGCTATAACATATAGCAAGAACATCTTACAATAGGGCCTGGTGCACGTGGGCCGGTCTCCAACCTGATGGTCCACCCATAGCTATGATAACAGAATAAATAACAGGCCTGGGAGATAGGAACACAACGTCTTACCCATTAGGCTATCTCTTCTTCTTTGAATTAATTATCTTATTTGTCACAGTTCAAGAAGGTTAGGGAAAATTATTCGAGTAATACATAAATCGATTTAAGTGGGACCAACTTCATCTAAATGTTGAATAAATATAATCGTTTCTAGGCATGGTTTGATATAAATGGGACAAGAAACAACTATAATAAAGAAACTTAATATAATCATATTAACTTCACCTTTACTTAGTCCGAACTTCTCGTATATTAAAGGAGACGAAGAGAACTGTAAGTTGGCAGTTCTATCATAGAACCCGAAGAAGGGGAGGGAAGGAAGTTGATACAGGACTAAAGAGTCGGGGGGAGGGAGGGGGTGAGAGTAGAGTCAGAGCTCTCACACCTGTAATTAGTTACCGAGGTGAAAGGTCTCAGCTTGGCGTTTCCTTACCAGTCAGTAACGCTATATCCCAACCCTTGATGGAATCTGATATTACCTTTCAACTCTGTTTCGAAATGCTCCCTGGTATCTTTTTCAGAACACTAAAATATTTTTTTTTAAGTTTTAGTTAATATCCCGAATATAATTTTAAGGTAAACGGAAAAATAAGCAGCTAAACATTTACTGAGAAACGATTATGTTAACGTAATGAAGACCGAATACCACCTGGAGACGCCCCCACCCATTCATTAGCATATTCTCCCATCAGATTCAAGATACAAACTCTTCTTGAAAATCACTTTAATATTTCATTTGTTTTACTATATTAAATATTTTATACCAAATTAATGTGGACTTCACTCCTTACGTGATAATAATTTTTTTTTTAACAGATATTTATCAAAAATTAATTTTTATTAACTAACACAATAGGTGACTATTGTGAAATACAAATGATTTCATAATTAGAAATAACGGAGTTAAAACAGCTCAAATTTTTAAAGGATTTTGTTTAATAAAAATAATAATCTGAAGCGATCTAGCTCATCCAATGTCTCTTTGACAAGGTCCTGCAGTTATGCATGGTTGAAAAATTGTATTTTAGAATTAAAACAGTACTTTTATATTATTGAAGTAAAACATAAAGAAAAGATAAAACCTGAGATAATAGTGTATAGGTTGGATTTTTAGTAAAGGTAAACTGATACATATCCAATAGTTTTTTAGTTCTTTTCTTAAACGGATCTCCAGAAAAAAAAATATTTGTTTAATGTTTAAAGTTTAATTACTATTTAGTTTTCTTTTTAGTATGTAAATATTATTGTTTCCTTATTAAAAAAACCCAGTATATTACCATAAATAAGTAAAAACTTCCACAAATTCAGACTAATAATTCATGAGAAAATTTTCCTCATTTACCAATAACATAAAATTTTAGAAAAACACAAAATCTAGAAAAACTAAACTAATTTTTTTTTCATATGTGTATGCTATTTTGTCAACAATTTTTACATAAACATGGGTTTAATTACATTTCAGATAATCATTATAAATCTAAAAGTTTATCTAATCTAAGGGTAATGTCAATAAAGATTCTAATGGTAAAATAGTAAACGTACTACCTAATGTATTTACAGGTTCATACAACCTACAGAACTCTTAGTGCCTAATGAATTTGTTAGTGCTAGGATATTTATAGATTATAATTTTTTTCCTTTGAGTTAAAATTTTTTCTTTATTTTTATTTTTTGGAAGTCATTCTGTTATTTTTCCCGAATTAACGAGAGAAAAAAAAATTAATTTTGGTATTTTTTACAAGGTTGACTTTATTTGGAATTCCGGAACTAAGAATTGCTCTCTAATTAAAATCGATATCAATATATTTAATATTAGTTTTAACCAAAGGAAAACAAATAATGACAATCATTTCACATTATTATTTCATACAAGTAAATACGATCCGAAATTCAAAGAGTACTAAGTGCTTCGTGACGATGAAGAGAGTTAACTTTTATCGCAATAAAAAATATGAATGAAAATGTATCTCACTTGAAACAGTTTGGAGTACTTCGCGGGTACGGGAACTCACCTGAAACAAAAACAAGTGTTCTTATAATTCTCATAATTGGACAAATGGAAAAAAATATACAAATATTAAGCTTTGATGTGTAGAGAATACCACATTGTCAAAACTTAAAATGAAAAAAAAACGTTATATTTAACAAAAGGTGGGTGTGCATATAACTCAATTCTTTTTTTTTTTTTTTTTTTTTTTTTCATACCCTCCTGTAATGATGTTATTGAATATTTGGTACATACATATAAGAGGTATGCTATATGTATATATGGGTGTTAATGATACCTTGGATTGCCTTTTGGCATTATAAGGTTAGGTGAGGAGTCCAATGAAGGTTGTAACTTGGTTGGCTTACGCTAGTGGATTATTGGAACGGGGAGGGGCCGTTCCGCTGGTTGAATGGTGAAAATTTAGACCTCAGACTTGAAGAGTCTAAGGCCTTCCCTCGTCGAGGACGTCGACTAAGGGAACCGTGCTCTGCCACCTCCCAGGTCGTGGTGGAGGGACGATCTCCCTGAAAAGTGGGTTGCAGCAGGCCTTCAGCCCATCAAAGAATTTGATGTGCCGTCGGCCTATATACTCCGGCACAGTAGGGAGTTGGATCTCTTCACGTATGACTCCGTTTTTGGCCCTCTGGAGCGTGGTTCCCCGGACGATCTTACGGAGGACAGATACCTGGAAGCTCTGTAGTCGATTTATTGTTGTGCTGTAGAGGTGTCTTATAAGAGGGGCGCCGTGGAGCAGTGTAGGTCTTATAATGGATTTATAAATCTGTAGCTTAAGGCGTAGCGAGAGTTGAGGAGATGTGAGCAGGTGGTGCAACCTATAGGATTTTAGACGGGCTATCTTGAGTCTCTCTTTGGCGTGATGGGAGAAAGTAAGATGACGGTCTAGAGTCACACCAAGGTATAGGATGGAATTGGAGATTTTTCGGCCCTGTTCGTCTACTACAAATCTCTGGGGCAGGCAGCTCTTTTTCCCTTTCTGGAATGACATGACTATAGCGTCGGTCTTAGCAGGGTTCACCTTTAAGCCATCTTTCTTCAGAGCATCTACTATGGTGGCAGAGGCTTCCTGGGCAAGGGCGAGAGCCCGTTTAGGCCTGGCGCTAGAGGCGTAGACCTCTATGTCATCAGCGTAGGCTGCCACCACTGCTTCCTTATGTTCCCGGGACACAATCGACGCCGTGAAGATAACAAAGAGCAACGGTCCCAGTACTGAGTCCTGAGGTATTCCACAGATTGTGGGGACTGGAGGTGAGTGGTCTTCACCAACTCGTACTTCGAACATTCTGCCAGTAAGGTAATTTCTAAGCAGTCGGCAGAGAGTGGCAGGAAACTGGTATTTCTCTAGCCTATGGAGTAGGAGCGGGTGTGAGACGCTATCGAATGACTGGCTGCAGTCTAGGGAAATGAAGGCCGTTGCTCGATTTCTCCTCATCTGCTCGATGGTGAACGCCTGGAGCTTTGCGAGATGGTGAACGCCTGGAGCTTTGCGAGATGGTGATCGAATGAGACACCCCGTTGAAAACCCGTTTGGTGGAATGACTTCCTCAGCTATGCAATGGTTCATGAGATGGTGGTGGACCAGCCTCTCAAAGATTTTGCTAATGTGTGGGAGGAGGCTGATCGGACGATAATGCTCCGGTAGGTCCCCTTTCTTCCCCGGCTTAAGAAGTGGCACCACTATCGCTTGCTTCCAGGCAGCGGGGAAGTATGACAGGCGTAGGCAGGAATTGTAGATGTTCAGGATAACTCAATTCATGCACATGTATTAAACATATTTATAATACAACAAAAAATGTAAACGAGAACCAAATGAAAATTACAATAAGTTTCACTTATTTAACTGATAAAGTGAAACTTAATTCTCCTCCACACAACTTAGATTACACAAAACGACATTTAAAACCGCATAAACTATAAGAACAACAAACAACATTATTGTTTATTTTAAACTATATTGATATTTTTTTCATCTCGAAACATAAACTCAAGGTAACTGTCCCTCTATATCTCTAATTGTTTTTTTTCTAGTTTATGAAATAAAATAAATAGAGAATAACTTATAAAAAACAAAAAAATATTGCAAATGTGAATACAAACATTGAAATTAAATATTTTATAGACGGTAAATAATATTGATTTGAATTCGTCTACTAACTTTCATACTTACCAAATTAGCTCTTTTAATACCGTTCATGAGACTATTTATAATTATTGTTAAATGGAATCGAGTTTGTAACAGAATTTTTCAAATGTAAAAGTACATCATGCGGTTTGTTGAATACTATATTTAAAAAAATATTCTGATCCTCACTATATTTTCTTTTAGTAAAATTAATAATTCTGTTTTTTGAAATGATGCTTGGAACTTTTTTATACTACTGTGATACTTAACTTGGAAATTTATGTCAAGAAGATTTTTATGTTATCTAGTAGTGTGTAGTGAAAAAAAAATGAATTATTAATTATTCAGATTATTTTTTATTTACTACAAAAAATATACAGATTAATTTAACAAGGAATATAATTTTCATTCACTTTTCCTGATGCTTGAAGTTATACAGTTGGGTTCATTTAAGTTCCAACCATCCAGTAAACTATATCACATAGCTATAATTATATAAATAATTTATTAAGGAACTTATTATCACTAATTTTTTTACATATAAATTACGCTCATTTTACGGTTTGGTGGTGATTGTATTTTCTGCTGCGCCATAATTTTTATTTATTTAATTTTTTCAAACAATTTTTTGACACGAATCAATTTTGAGGCTATTAAGATCTTTTCGGAATGTAATATTGTTCCATGAATATCCGACACCACAGCAAGCTGTAGGGAAACCTCAGCGTTGCATATATGATGAAAAGAGCATGTTCCATACGGTTCATTACCAAGGACCAGAGAATTAACTACCTGTTGCTCCAATATAAAAAATTCAAGGCAACCCACAGGGTTCTCTATTGAGGCTGAGTAATGACCTGGTTATAAGGGAATAGGTTCCTCTTACTTCTTGGCCGTTGTCTGTCTGTGATGATTTTAATGAAGAAGGTCTGTGATGAGGATAAATGAAGAAGAAGATCAAGCTATTGAGTTGGTTGCATAGACTAATCGATATAAAAGCATATAATGTACATACAAAAAAAGTTTCCAAGTAATTATATAAACACAATGATTTATAACTAACCATTACTCCATTGAGGTAAGATAAATTAAATTAGAAGTAAAATAGAGAAATTTATAAAAAAAAAAAAAAATGTTTGCAGTTTTGAGACTGGCCGACAGTACTGAAACTTTTGGAAATAATTATATTATAATGATTATATGTTCCTCCCAAAAGCTTGAGGCAGAAAATATTAGTTCCATGACAATAATACTTGGAATAGAATAGCCATTTCCTAAGTGAATTTTAGCAGGAATATTTTTTTTATATCGTCATAGGAGACCCTAAGATAATATGAGCTCACTCGATCGGACTTGAACTGCTGGGATTATTAGGAGCCTCAAAGCTCCGAATCGATTACAATATACAATGTGTACGGCATGGATTGTCCAGTTTTACCCTCTCCCACCGTATCCGTTTCATCTCGCGTCACGAAATCAATTTACTCCTGTAAATGTTCTTGCGTTTTAGTGATGGATGTGCTAAGGAGTAGTGAAGATGCACAAATTGTGACATGATTTGTTAGAAGAAATTATGAGGTTTAAGGTGCATGAATATGGGACAGTGGTCCCGAAACGTTGTACCATGTGGTGTTAATTTTAATAAAACATTTCATTAAATTGGAAGTCATTAACCTCAAAAGAAAATTTTTAAGAATTGACTCACCAAACTTCCTATAGAGATAATCCTCAATATACAATATTTACGGCAAGGATTGTCCAGCCCTCTCCCACCGTATCCGTTTCATCTCGCGTCACGAAATCAATTTACTCCTGTAAATGTTCTTGCGTTTTAGAACGTCCGTAAAGTATTTCTCTTCAAAAATACCCACAATTATTAAAAAATTTACAATTAAGATTAGAATGCTTTAATTTTTTTTCTGATCGAAATAGCTTTATTAAAACTAATTTAAATATATACCAAAGTTCCATCAGATTAACTTGTGACTGTTGACCGGCATAGATCTTTTTTGGGGATGAGGTTAGAGATTATCACTCCTCCCTCATTTCCCTCTGTCTAATATTAGTAGTCTCAGTACCAGTAGGAAAACTATGGAATTGAGACTTGATAGCCTACTTCAAGCTGTGAAAATTGTAGCAAAACATAGAGCAAATTTCAGAAACAATTTGGAAAATCCGGTCAACAATTTTTGGAAATTTCAGTTTCCTTTTAATCTCTTCTCATAAATTAATTCAATAGCAACTTTCTGTAAACGCGTTACGGCATTTAATGCGGACATCGTATATTTTATTCTCAAATAGTATAAACTATTTTAATTTGAGCCAACGCTTCGACCCACGTTGCAGGGCTTCGTCAGGGCTGTTTTGACAGAAGTCAAAGTCATAGTTCCACTCTGAAACTCGGTGGGGCGAAACATTAGTTGAAACAAAAATAGCTATTACTATTCCAGTTTCATTTGACCGTACCCGGGTCATATTCCATTTATAAATATTTTATGTATGCATTGTATATAATTATAAAATTCTACAATTAAATTATATTTAATTATAAAGTATAAAACTATTAATACAGTTTATTTCGATATAGCGCTCTAGTCTTGCCCAGCTGATGATTGATTAAATAAAGTAATAGGTTCGCAATGCATCATATATGTTTTCATTTCCTTGAGGTTGTTCACTAAAAGGAACCAGGCACCGACGGTACCTTAATATACTTTATTTTCTGGTTGGTTTTGTTAAGCAGAAGAAAAATTACTTTATAGAAAACTTGACATATTTGAATTTCTTTTATATCTATAATTTTTAATTTTTTTCTTACTTTCAAAAATAGATTTATTATTTTAAAAAACTAAGATTATTTCAAAGATTTTAAATAGTTATAGCTTTTCAACCTACTACTAGGCGGTAGCCACAGGGTAAAGCGCGTGGCTACTAACTCCAAGGATCTGAGTTCAAATCCGACTGGGCAGAAAATTGTTTTCTGTTACTCTGTAGACGTATTTCCGTTTTGTTAACAGTAGGCATGTGTCAGCCCTGTGGGTTCTGGAGCCCTCTTGGGGTCCGTCCAGCCCTTTGAATTCAGTACCCTTAATTGGGTAAAAATCTGACCAAATCACCTCCTCGCAAAACCGTTGGTTTAGTAACAGTACTTCAGTCCTGAACCCCTGACCCTTCATGGGTTGTAGCGGCACAGATTTTAATTTGTTTTAATCTACTTCAAATAGCAAAATTCAAAATTTTGTTTCATTTCAAATATGTTTCATCAGGGAATTTCTTATTATATATAGAAATTTTTCTTCTTATAATAAATAACTTAAGCGCCTTTCTGTTCAAAAGTTAAAAAAAAAAAGAACGAAAGAGAATAAATTCAACTGAAGAACTGTTTTATTGATTCACAATTACTCTATTTACATCCACATTAACTGATATACCCAATTAGCTGACATGGCACTCAGAATATAAATTCCCTCCTCCCCCCACCAGTTTACAAACAATCCTCGTAAACGTATACTGTACAACATAACCTAAATAAAACAACAATGAAGTAAAATATTTACTATAAACTATAGAAAATAAGCAATAGACGAACAGTCCTCGTAAACTCGTAAAAATACATACGCCAATACAACTCTAAAAATTAACTCATATATATAGTACACACTACTGTATCATGTACATACTGTTCTTTATACTATTCTAAACTCGTGTATCGTATAGTTTCTTAAAACTCCTCACTTAAAGTAAGCTCTTAACTGGTTAAATAACGCCAAATTTGTTTATCTTAAAATCAGGCATATAACATATTTTTCAGTTTAGAAATATTTCAATGTTTATTTTTTTCGCACCCTTCATTAAAATAAATTAATACATCATATTTATGTACTACATGAAATGTAATATATATGCTTTTATTAAGTTTACGATGTTTGATAAGATTCAAGTACGTGTTTACTGCGTTATATAGTTTATAGATTGTGAGAATGCAAAGTGTTTGAGATAGTTTGAGTCCCGTTTTCATATCAGTTTATCTATGTTCCGTTTTTTTGGGTGGTTAGTCCATGGTTTAACCTGGAATATGAAATTTGGATCTCGGCGTAAGATGTGTTTTTGTAAAAAGTGTTTGGTTTATCCTTTTTCATGATTTTACAAATCATTTATAATTCACAGCTGCATCAAACATTGGTGTTCCATATACAACTTGAGATTTTTATGGCCTAATAATGAAATGTTATATTGGTTTCTAATTAGATGACAAAATACAAGTTCCGAATTGTTAAATGTAATATTTTATGAAGTAGGTTAGTTTTATCGTTCACTTTCCAATGATATTTAAGTCCTATGCATAATATGAAATTATATATGTAATATTAAATTTTATGAATATTTTAGTATATCTAGAAACAACCAGATATTAGCAACATATATTACAGTAGTAAAGGATTATCTTCAAATTTGAAATAAAATGGTTTATGATCATACTAATTTCAAATTTATTTAGAGTGTATTAAGTAGATATATTCTCAAAAGTAATATGATTTGGGAAGAAACTACTCCAAGTACGTAACTTAACTCCAAATGATACTCAAGAGAAAACCACTTAAATTCAAGAGCAACAGAGGCCAGAGGGTCGAAATGGGATACGCTAAAGAAAACAGAAGGGAAATAGACTTTTAACTGAGCTGATCCCTGGTTGTTGGGATTAGTGGAAGGGGGACGTTTTGGGTATCCTGTTTTCAAAACAGCCAGGGTATCTTATAGCCACTTTGGAAAGCAGCTAGATAAGCTAAGTAACAGTTTACCTCTACTCCACCCTGCAGGGAGGATATACGTATCATCAATCGCTTACCTTAGAGTATATACGCATCAACTTCTCTTGTTCTGGTATTTTCTAATTTTAATTTCTATTCTAAAATTTTTAATTTAGTTATGTCGGTTGAAAGATTCTATAGCCCAAATATCAGGATTTTTTTTAGTTATAATAATTATTGATAGTAATTGTATTGATGCAATCAAAATCCAAAATTTGTGTATAGCCAAGGTTTCTGAATTCTAATCCATTGTGGTGTTGAAAATTAAATACGGATAAGTTATGTAACACTACTTTAGTATGCCAGCTATAGTTTTAGTGACAAAGACATGACCTCCTCCACAGCTTACACCTTAAGGTTACATGTATCCAGCTCATTGAGGAGACATATTTTGAACTCAGTAATAACAATCGATTTCAATTAATTTGATAGAGCCTAAAAATAGCCTCTCACCTCATTCATTTGACAACTTTGTTGTTTATTGTATGTAACGAGATTTAGCCCAATATAATTCAAGTTATTTTTCTCTTTATTGAAAATTACAACTGTATAAAAATTTATATAAAATTTATATGTATAAAAAAATACAATAAGTAATTGTGAAAATGTTTCAAAACACATTATAATCAATGGAAGGAACCACTCAATGGTGGTACTTCGATTATTGCTTTAAATTAGAAAGACCCATGGCCATTCTCTTTTCAGATACTTTGGAGGATTATCAGGGATTTTGAAGAATGTAAGATTAAAAACTAATGGGTTTGGGTGGGTAATTGCGTGGTGATGTTGAGGTCTTTATGAATGAGATTATTTCAGAAGTATTAAGGAGCGCCAAGATACGAGAGGAATTCTCGTTTCTCGAAGCTCGATTCCGTGTGTCCAAATAATTTAAATTATATTTTTAAATAACCAATGAAAGTTTTATTGATTTGTGTTTCGGGTAACCGAAAGTCTGGAATGGGGGCTCCCATCTCCAACACCAAAAACTTACCTCCTCTAGCGCTCTCTGTGTGGAGAAGAAGACACCAGAGGGATGAGGGAGCCATATTTTCTATGAATAGGCATTCTTTTCTTCACTCTAATTCAGTGAAAAAAACACCATGAGTGAGTAAAGACATTTCTGGAGTGCCTCCTTGCAACAGAGGTGAAATAGAGGGATGTGGAGAAGAAAAAGGGAGCTTAGTGTAAGTCCACTACTTTCCCTGTTATAATTCACCTCATCATCATCACTAAAATCTATACACCTATAGTCAAAATTAATTAACACACTTTAACCATAATGATCTCTTTCGGCCACCCCTCTCTGTAAATTACCCAATAGATTATATTTCGATCAATTAAGTTTCAGTTTTTTTACTATTAATTTATATATACAGTCCATTTACAATACCCAACCAGCCAGTTAAAAGTGAAAAAAGCCCAGGTCTTGAGCTGAAGGCGCACTTCATACAATTTGTATTCGCATCACGATTTAGTACGATGCTTTTCAAAAATCAAAAAAATCATTATCCTGGTCAATCATTATGATACTAAAATATCACAACAAAAATCAAAGTGGTAGCTGTTTGACAGTTAGACATTTAATGATCACCAGCTCAGAAGACAATAAAATAAAAAAAAACTACAAAATTAGTGGCGTTATACGAGTCAAGTGGACAATGTTGCTATCCTATCAAAACAGATCCTACTTATAAATTGGTAAAGCTAGGTAAAAATTAAATATTATAGCTGTGACATCCCAGGTATTGGCTTGTGACATTAACGGGTTCTGTGGTTTTTTTCAATGTTTAGACACAAATTTTCCAAATATTGTTCCATGAACATCTTATTGGATATAAATTTACAACTAGAATATATGAAAACCTTTATTTCCATTTAAAAGTGATAAAAAAAAAGATATATCATATAATAAATAAAAAAATAAATAAAATTTTATAACATACATTGTTTACTATAAGAAGGTTATATCTGTTGTTAAAAATTAAATTATCACCCAACATCCAACATTACCAAAGAACTATACCATATTTTTTTGTTTGCCTCTGCCTGTTAATTTCTGATATGCAAGAGGAGAAAGGAGGGTTATCTACAGGTTACCACCCTTCTCTGATTATAGTGGAAGGATGGTAATTGATTCTGTGGGACCTACACGAAATGAAAGTCGGCCACCCCAAGGTCGCCAAATACGCACTGCCGCCGCTGCAGTAAAGAGGTTGCTAAGGTGAATGCCTTAAATTCTTCGGCTAAAGAGGCTTCTTGTGAATATTACAATCATCCCGACTATATTATTCAATATTTAGATAGGTCTAGACCGATAGTAGTCCACTGCTCATAGTATAATATACCAAAAATTGAACCACCTCTACTTATGAGTTGGACACATGAAAGCATACATATCAGGGAAGATAATTGATAAAATAATTTTAACGATAGTTCTTGTGAAAATATATATCGCAGACCCTCTTGGGGCATCCTATGCCTCTCTAGGATCAATCATGGTCTGCGTACCACTTGTTGTTTTTTATTTTAATATCAAAATTAATTAGAATTATTTTATATTGATTTTCAAACTGAAAGTCATATTAATTAATAATTCAGATTTTTACTTTTTTATTCATATAATTTTGAGTATTGTTTTCTAATAACAACTATTTCTGATAATAACTGTTGATTTTTTATCGCTTCATTCAATAAGCTAAGGGTAAGTCAATATTAATCCGCAATTTAGTTATATTTTTCTTTATGTTGGTAGCACTGTCGTTTTGCATTGATGGTACATGCTTTGTTTATGTGTTGTCTTTTCTTGCCAGTTTGAAGCTTGAGGGCATCATGAAGCTTGTGCAACGATGGGCCAGTGCGTTAAAAAAAAAAGGGGGCTATGTCGAAAAATGATGTACTTGTAAGTTTCCTATTTGATTACAAAAAAATTTAATAACTATATTGCGGATAATGATTGACTTACGCTGTATTAATGGTTGTGATCGAAATATTGCTCACTAAATACACTTTCTCCTTGATTTTTATTTAAACACTTTTTTCGTTTCGACATAAAAAACACAAAGCATATTCATCAATTTCAGAAATAACAGGAATTTAGAAAACATTTAGTTTTTTAAAATGATTCTAGTTTTAAATGTAAAATATCCTAACCCCGCATACTATTTGAGTAGAGGGAATATGGGGGAGCTGGTGCAAAAAGTGAGCAGGGAGTTCCTCGACTTGCCACCAGAGTGCAGGGTTGTTAGTTCAGACGGTGACCG
>NW_027110912.1:0-551 GCF_000696795.3 Halyomorpha halys
AATTTAACGAATATTAGCAAAATTAAATAAAATATAAATGGCGTTGATGACCAATGAAGTTTGGCGCCACTAAACAACCAAACAAACAAACTCCTGTCATTGAAAGAAATGGATGGATGATCCTCTAAGTGAGGTTAAGAGATTCACCATTAATAGACAAGTCTTTCGGGATCGAAGCTGTCCTAATAATGACGAGATAAATATGAAAAAAATTTTCCAAAATTATTTCTTTTTTTCTTTTCATATATTTTCCACATTGAACCTCATTCAGTAAATTCGTATTGATTCAGATAAACGCTAGAGATGAATATTTTGTATTTGGGTTTAGCATTCTCCTATTCAGATATAGATAGACGCACACGGAAGAAAAAAGAATAGCACTTCGGTAGTAGATATCCTTATAAGAATTCTTGGATAAAAGCGATAGATTGCAGTAATGAATCATACTTACGCCACCGATGGGAATGCCAAGACTCCTTTGTTCTTTATATCCGTAATCTGTCCAAGGCAACAAGGGAACTAAAGGCAGATATTAGCATACCTCAGTTATT
>NW_027110912.1:3336-3663 GCF_000696795.3 Halyomorpha halys
TATATATATATTCTCAATCTCAAATTTAATTTTTCTTTCAAATTTAAGGGTTCACTTAATGGTTTTTATATAGGTATATGAAAATTTAATCATCACGATCATTAAGATATGATTAGATACACTTATACATCCGTGCTGGACCGTTTATACATTATATTATGCTTATATAAAAAATACTGTATTTGCATGCCATTTGTGATAGAAACTTTTTTTTTTAAAGATTTATTTATTGATAGATATTACAATCTGCCACACAGTTGTGGGCAATAAGTAATAGTGATGAATGAATCTGCTA
The DNA here is from genome assembly GCF_000696795.3 of Halyomorpha halys. Classification (NCBI taxonomy): domain Eukaryota; kingdom Metazoa; phylum Arthropoda; class Insecta; order Hemiptera; family Pentatomidae; genus Halyomorpha; species Halyomorpha halys. The sequence goes on from NW_027110912.1 coordinate 3,632, forward strand.
GATATCCTTCTTTCTTGGATAAAAGCGATAGA
>NW_027110912.1:8747-10387 GCF_000696795.3 Halyomorpha halys
TTAGTTAGCTTAGATATTTGGTAGTGGTATACGGTAGCTTCTTTTCTTTTATATTAAAGTGTTATTATGTATCAATATTATTTATCCTCGGTGACCACGTTGAGTTCCAATTTTTCTTCAGTTTAAAATCCAAGTCTCTTTCCTTTCTTCTAAATTGAATTGCTTTTCTTATCTATCAATTTACTTTATAAGTAAGCATTCTCGACAACAGATCTTCAAACTGCGGTTAATACACTAAGAGAAAAATTAGGGACAGTATTACAAATATATTAGCAATAACAATAATTCTATATACATTAAGAAGTCAGTATTGCCAACCGTAATAAATATATTGTGACTTTAATATATTTCTTTTAAATTTGAATATGTCTATATTAGAGACCTCCGACCTCCTCTCTCAGCAATGTCTATATTAGATTTTAATATACTTGTATTGCTGTCCCCCGATTGTAGTATGCAGTTTTGTTATTATTTCTCTCAATGTAACCGAGACAATTATCGCAGTTCAGGAGTTTTTGAATTTTCTAAGAAAATATTTAATTCAACATTTATTTTTTAAATTTTCATATTTTCTATTTCACAATAGAATCTTTCATTCTAGAATACCCATGAACATGAGTAGTGAAGCGAAAAAATCGAAAACTTATCACAAGGTTTCAGCCATTTTGGTCTATAGTTGGCTTATGTAACAGTCGTTCGAGTGAGTTTATGTGAAAATGGGCAAAATTCAGTATCAGACTGTCATTACATATGTGTTTTTTGAAAGGCAATACGCCTACTCAAATCAAAGATGAGTTAGATTCTTTGTATGAGGACTCTGCACCATCATTTCCACAGTGAAATTTTGGGCAGCTGAATTTAAACGTGGCCGTAAGAACTTGGGAGACGATGAACGTTCTGGACATCCAAAAACTGCAACTACCGACGAAAAGATCGCCAAAGTTCACCAAATGGTGCAAGACGACCGCCGAATCAAAGTGAGAGAGATAGCAGAGGTCATGAACATGTCAAAAGAACGTGTTTGTTGTTACATATTAAATCAACTATAAGATATGAGAAAGCTGTAGGCACCTTGGTTGCCACTATTGCTCACGTTAGACCAAAAATGTGTTCGAATGAACATTTCCAACGCTCCATTGGGGCAGTTTAAGCGCAATCAATCCGTTTTATGGAACCGATTAATTACTGTAGATGAAACTTGGATACACCATTATACCCCCGAAACAAAAATAAGGCTAAACAGTGGACTGCAAAGGGAAACCGGCTCCCAAAATAGAAAAACCTTTTTTCTCGGCTGGGAAAGTGATGGCAACTGTTTTTTTGGGATCGTCTTGGATTTATTTTAATCGACTATCTTCAAAATTGAAAAACCATTACAGGAGCATACTACGCATCATTACTTGACAAGCTAAAGGATAAACTTGCAGGAAAACGGCCACATTTGGAGAAAAAGAAAATCCTGCTTCACCAAGACTGCGTCTCACACCTCAGCGGTTGCGATGGCGAAAATCCACGAATTACGGTTTGAACTGGTTGGCCATCCGCCTTACTCACCATATCTAGCCCCAAGTGACTTCTTTTTGTTACCTCATGTGAAAATTACGCTCGGAGGACAGAGATTTTCGTAAAATGAAGAGGTA
>NW_027110912.1:10437-12150 GCF_000696795.3 Halyomorpha halys
TGCTTTTCTTATCTATCAATTTACTTTATAAGTAAGCATTCTCGACAACAGATCTTCAAACTGCGGTTAATACACTAAGAGAAAAATTAGGGACAGTATTACAAATATATTAGCAATAACAATAATTCTATATACATTAAGAAGTCAGTATTGCCAACCGTAATTAATATATTGTGACTTTAATATACTAATTATCATTACTTGACAAGCTAAAGGATAAACTTGCAGGAAAACGGCCACATTTGGAGAAAAAGAAAATCCTGCTTCACCAAGACTGCGGTTGCGATGGCGAAAATCCACGAATTACGGTTTGAACTGCTTGGCCATCCGCCTTACTCACCATATATAGCCCCAAGTGACTTCTTTTTGTTACCTCATCTGAAAATTACGCTCGGAGGACAGAGATTTTCGTAAAATGAAGAGGTAACAATTGTTCGTGAACAATTATTTTGCAGAGAAAAACGCCGAGTACTTTTTGGACGGGTTACAGAGATGGGAGCATCGCTGGGAGAAGTGTGTAGAATTACAAGGAGACTATGTTGGAAAAAAAATTCAGAAAAATATCTTGTATTTTTGTAAGGTCGGAAACTTATCAGACCACCCTCGTATATATATGTATGTATGTACTTGCATGATGACATACCAGTAGAAATATTAGAAATAAACGAACAAATTTGTAGTTCTTCTTACCGAAGAGCGATTACGTAAGAGTATAAATAACGTATTAAAGATATTAAATTTATTCAAAGCACGTTCTTCGTTAACATTATTCATTTAATGCATAGGTATGGTTAATATTTTTCCCACTAAAAATATTATATCCAAAAAAAATTGGTGGAGTGCGCGCGTGACAAAACTTTCACTTACCTCCCCCCCCCCCCTCCACTACATAGACTTGAAATTATTTTTCACTAGCTTCAGGACTGATATTTCTATAGTAGTCATTGAGCCAATGCCATGCGGTACTAATTTTCCACGACAATTAAAGTATTTTTAACATTATTTCTCCGTGGAAAATATTAACATTTTTCTTTACAAAAGTGTGCCAAAAACATACAAGTTTACCAAAATTTACATTCTGTACTATTGAATGCCAAATTATTATGGAATCAATAAAAAAATACTAAGAATGATTTTATGTAGTTATCCTGGTAATTAAAAAGCTTTTATGTAGGTTAAGTGAAATTAATAAACTATCAAATAACAATGGTGACAAAATCATTTATCAAACTGAACCCATTGGCCATGCGCCCCTTAGTTAAAATAGAGTTTTATTTACGGCTATTGTTCTCTACACTCTATAACTTTCTCTGTGAAATATTATTTTTTTAAAACCTTTTGCTTTCTAACAATATGTAAAACGTCTATGTTCACATTCCCCGGAAATATTTTTTCAACCAGAAAAATTGTTTTTTCTTTTATCTTCTTAAGTTAAATATAAAATTCTTCCACAGTTTATATTTCACCATTTTTAATGAGTAGTAAAAATGTGAGATGGGTAATCATTTCGAATAATATAATTTAAAAATACTATAAGGGCTTACGATCCGGATGGTTCGATGCCGAAATCAATAATCGCTGTGAACATAAATATATTAAGTGATGCCCGTCCAAACCCAAATCTACAATATTGGTTTTAACGGGATCCACTTACGATTCGGATCTACCAATCGGATGTTAAACCGTCGGTTCAGGATTTTTAAACAATGTAAG
>NW_027110913.1:0-1545 GCF_000696795.3 Halyomorpha halys
TTTTTAGAGTTCTACTACTGGGTAGTTTCTCTACATCCTGTATCATATCATTATGATCAAATTTACTTGTATTTTTTTATACAGTTGTAAATATCAATAAATAAATAAAAAAATATTGTTACCATTGAAAATATATAATATATGTAATATAATAGTATATAAACTATATCAAGGAATAAAAGTATTTATTTATATGGTTTATAAAACGATTGCGATGATATGATTGAATGACGTTCCAGGTATGATTAGCCCATCGTTTCCTCTGCTCCTCCCTCTCGTCGAAGTCCTCTTTCCTCTTCGGTCTGCCTTCTTCTGCACCTCTCTGTGTTCCGTACACGCTTCTCTGCTGACCAGTCCCCTCTCGTTCGTTGGAGCGTCTCCTTTTCCGATCTGATTTCTAATTGGCTAACATTAGGCACACCCGAGAAGAATACGATGCAATGGACTACAAGTGTTTGGTACAGTGTTGTGTGCCAACTATATTTTACTTCCCTCCCGATACTTGCTGATGAGTTTTGTCCTTTTAATAACTGGTATCTATTAAATCTGCTGGGAAAAGTCTATTTACGTTGATAGGTGGTGATCCTTTTCTGACCCTTGTCACACCTGGGGACAAAACATATTTTTAAGTGACCCAAAGATTTTTATAATACCGATAATGGTTAATGCATCGATACATAGCAGTATTTATCGTGAGTATGGTAAACATGTCTAAAATAGTATTAACAATACCCTCGGGGAAGCAAGTATAGTAAAGAGGGCAACCTGGGAGGAAAACCGAAGCATAAAAGTTGGGTCTTACATGCCTTCCAGGGGCGTGGCAAGGAGTAGGGGAAGAGTACGGGCCAATCACCGGCTGCTTTCTGTTTCAGTTTAGTTTACAATTGTGAACATTTCTATTATCCACAACATAAACCTAACGGATCATGGAATTTTTGGCTTCACTTTTGCTCTGTTTTTATTTACTTACAAAAATTTTCGACTCTTATTTTTTAAATATCTTTATTAAAATTTAGAACTGTATATTATATAATACATTCAGTAAATTTAATCTTAGTTAAAATAGAGTGTTACAGGCGTGTAGAGCAACTAACCATTGGTTGCACTCTAATGACATTTTACATTAGCTGGTCTCGTGGCCATTTTCTTTTCAGCGGCCTCGGAGGATTGATGCAAGGTTAGAAACTAGGGGATTTGAGTGATTAGGGAGTTTATAATGGTAGGAGTGATATCTGGTTTGGGCTAGATCGGTTACATAGGGAACATTAAGGTCTTTAAGTATGATTTTATTTGTGACAACGTAAGGAGCATTGAGGATTTTGGATTGTAATGATTGGATACGAGAAGAATTCGAAGGTTTAGTGGAGCCCCAAAGCTCAACTCCGTATGTCCATATAGGCCTTATAATAGTCATGTAGATCAGTCTTTTGTAATGGATTGGCAATTTAGACCGTTTGTCTAGTAAATGTTGTAATAGTCGGAATCGACGAGCAGTTTCTTGTCTTTTTAGTCTTGTATGAGGATTCCATGTCAGTCGTTTGTCGA
>NW_027110913.1:4090-4886 GCF_000696795.3 Halyomorpha halys
GATTGACACGAATTAAAATTCAAGTTGGCTTAGCGAATCGAACCGGCGTCGTTGTAGACCATGTTTCAACTAACTTCACAACGGCCTCAAGGAGGTGATCTGTTCAAAATCACATTCAAAATTTAAGTGTTTGTGCTATAAATGGGTGGCCGCTCATTAGGTCGATTTTGTTCCATGAAGCGACATTTAACACGAATGATTTAACCCGTCAGTCCTGTTGATTAATTGGGTTAAAATCCGACGGTCTAGGGTGATTCTGACTAAATCACCTCCTTGCACAACCGTTGGTCTAGTAACAGTATTTCCTTCAAAGTACTGCATCCCGGATACTTCATGGGTTGTAGCGCTACTGATTTAATTTAATTTGCTCGTACAAAATTTCGAATTCAAGTTTTCGGCGGAGATACATGTTTTGGTGGTCCGTGAGTGAGTGAATAGTCGAAACAGCTCGAGAATTAATAATTATACGAAACTTCAATTACATGTTTAGGGACGGTAAATTTATTGACCATTTATTGATTAATTGATTCAATTTTTCTTATCTTTCTCTGGAAGAATTTCACTGATACTGCAACCACCTCATGAGTCATTGGGAATTCCTATTTCAATTATTGTGTCTTTTCTTTTTTTCCTATAATTATAATATCCAATATATGTATATATAGTTGACCGTAAAAATGGATATATAGGAAGATGGTCAGGGTTGCGGTCACAAGTGAAACAAAAATAGTTTACAACTATTTTATTTTCCAACGTTTCGCCCCAATTTGCAGGGCTTCATCAGGGCTAAAAAGAT
>NW_027110914.1:0-2369 GCF_000696795.3 Halyomorpha halys
ACAATTACCCAATGAGACATTAAAACATTAAGGAACAACATTTATTAATAAGCAATCGTTAGCTTATGTCTAATTACCTATTTTCTCTATTCTTCATATTAAATTAAAAATTAAAACTTTTAATCACTGTTAATTTTCACTATTATAATTTATCACAACAATATTTTTAATTTTCCCCACACTCAGGTCAGACATTTAATTTATTTATAGTAACTATATTATGGTTAAATTTCCTATTTATTTTATTGTCACGATTTATATAAAAGTTAATTATAATCATTAACATTAATTTTATCCCATATTTTTCATAAATTAATTTTACTTAAAATCTCTGCATAATGTTAGTTCAGATTTCTTATGTCTGTTTTAAAATTCGCTGCATAATTACTTTTTTTATTTCTCTTCTTTATTGGAAATGTTTAAAAAACTATTTTTATAACTTTTTTTTTTAATAATAAAATGATATTTATTGATGAATATTACGATCTACCACAACTTTGGACAATTGGTGTTCAGTACACAGGCCTGACGGTTTAGGTTTGGAGTGGAATATGGTAGAGAGGTCATTTTAATTGAGTGAAAGATGTTTGAGGGAAAGATCTATTGGTTCAAGTGAAGAAGTATCACCAAGAACTAGCACCACATATAGAGAAAAGGGCCAACTAGAGCGGATTTGGAGGGCTAACCCAGAACGGTTGAAAGACTCTCTAGGAACGTCTGGCCTGTACTAGCCGTCGACCGGAGATACCCAGCTAATGAAGTCAGGGAGCAGAGCGTGACATACTGTCCTTAGGTCAGTACATCATCATCTGCACAACAGATCACACACCAGCAGACCCATCCCATATACGGACCCACAGCACATAAGTTAATCATTTTCAACTTTCTCCGACTACATACAAAATGGTGAGCCTCACTCTCATCAACCCGCCACATCACAGCAATATAACTTTCCAAAATCTAAATTAATTCTAACTCACTAATATTATTATATATAAATACTTTTCGACCTACCTCATCCACAAGTCATTTATCTTTTCCACAATATACAACTGAATACGATCTTTTTATCTTCAATAAACCACCATCTGAAATGGACTACTTTAATTTGACCCAGGCATTACTCCCCTATAAACCAGATGGGACTGTATGATCAAAACAATAGAAAATAAAGATAAATGATCACATTCTTACTAAATTTAAAAAAAAAATAAAGAAATGAAAAAAAATACATAAAATCTCTATATGTATAAAAAAAAAATTAAAAAAGAAATTACATGAAATCTCTATTTGTATATAAATAGAAAGATAATAAATATATAAAAACATAATCGAACTAAGATAAGAAGAAATAAGATAAGTAAAATTTTGAACTTACTTACGATACGTTACCCAAAATACATCAATGTTTTTGAACATCCATTTGAGTAACATAAGGTCTGTTCCAAGTGCATTCTACGGCCTGTCAGAAGTGTTTTTTTAAAACAAAGAATCCGACATTTACTTCAGAAACATCGATGTATTTTGGGTAATGTATTGTAAGCAACGATATTTTAAAACATCGATGTTTTTTTAGTCGATGTCACATTCTTTGTTTTAAAAAACACTTCTTAAAGGCCGTAGAATGTGCGATCGTTGGAACAGACCTTATGTTTCAGAAATAGTTGTTCAAAAACATCGATGTATTTTGGGTAATGTATTCTAAGCAACGATATTTTAAAACATCGATTTCTTTTAATCTTTGTCGGATTCTTTGTTTCAAAAAGCACTTCTTACAGGCCGTAAAATGCGGGATCGTTGGAGCAGACCTTATGTTTCTGAAATAGTTGTTCAAAAACATCGATGTATTCTGGGTAATGTATTGTAAGCAACATTATTTTGATATTTCAAAACATCGATGTTTTTTTTATCAATGTTGCATTATTTTTTGCAAAAACCACTTCCGACTGGCCGGACTATACGTCGTCGTTGGAACAGACCTTATATTAGAAATGGGTGTTCAAAAACATTGATGTATTTTTGGCAAAGATTTGTATGCAATGATATTTTAATATTGAGCAAAGATATTTTAAAACATCGTTGTTTTTCTAGTCGTAATTTATCTCTATCATGTCGTGAAGGTTTTTTTTTTTTAATTATTTATTTATTGATATTTACAACTGTATACACATATATACAACAAGTAAATTTGCTGTAGGTGACCTCGTAACATGATAAAAACATGTGGAGAATCTACCCACTGATAGAACTCCAATAACATTTCTAGAGAAGAAGATCTCGAGGCCATCTTCTTTTCAGACGCCTAGGAGGATTATTAGGTAATGAAGGAGAAGCCAGGTTAGAAACAAGTGGATTTGGGTGGTTGAGAA
>NW_027110914.1:2419-9441 GCF_000696795.3 Halyomorpha halys
TTAGGTAATGAAGGAGAAGCCAGGTTAGAAACAAGTGGATTTGGGTGGTTGAGAAATTTATTATGGAAGGAACGGTATCTGGTTCTGGCCAAATCAGCAACATATGGAATATTGAGGTCGTGATGGATGACTTGATTTGTGAGAAAGTAAGGAGCATTAAGGATTTTACGAAGGATTTTGGATTGGATTTTGGAGGAATTTGACGGTTTAGTGGAGCCCCAAAGCTCAACTCCGTATGTCCAGATAGGCCTTATAATAGTCATGTACATCAGTCTTTTGTAATGAATTGGCAGTTTAGACCGTTTGTCTAGTAAATGTTGCAATAGTCGGAATCTACGAGCAGTTTCTTGTCTTTTTAGTGTTGTATGAGGATTAGTCGTGAAGGTTGGAGGTACTTTTTTATTCGACTACATTGTTGATAGGAATCCATTTATACTGTAAATTTTTGGTTTTCATTTAGTTACTTTTGGAAAAAAAATGAAAAATTGGGACAAAATATCGATGTTTAAAAAACATCGGCTTAAAAACATCGATGTTTAGAAAACATCTGCTTAAAAACATCGACATCGATGTCGCATCCCTACCACTCACCAGGTCACCGGTGATAAGCCAATGGAGGCTGAATAAGCGCACTAAAGCTCTAATCACTGTACATAAGCGGAGGATCTGGCCATTGTCAGAACTCCAATTGTCGAGTTTATTTTACAATAATTATCTTCGCTACTACCGTTTCAACCTTCGAGGTGGATTGTAGGGATGAGTGGAACATGAAGTACAGCGTTTAACGCCCTAGATAGTTTCTCCAATTATTCTGAACAACAATCGTTTTGGAAAAGACCTATTTCGATTTCAATATGTTCTGTAGCTTGTAAAACCGTTTCAGGCATTTTCTGACTAATAGTAAATTCCCCGTCCAACCTACCTGTAATGTAGAATACATTTCAGAAGAGGCGAATTGGATTATACCTCCCGAATAAAAAAATCTCTAACAATCGTTGGCTGTAGTAAACAAGAAAGAGTTTGTTGAGAAATTAGTAAGATAATGTTGACCCAGAGTTGGAGTTGATTCCTCTCGGGAAATCAACAAGTTTCCTCGATGAAAAAAGTGAACAATCAAAGAGTAACAGATATATGTTTCCATTTTGTGTCAAATCAGCTAGTGTATACTTCTAACCGAATCATTTTATAACTTGTTCATTCATGTTTAGTACCACTGTTCAGAAGCTTTGATTAACCTCCAATTTAAAAATAATTTAATTTACTTAGATTTAAAACAAATATGAAATATTAAACCAGGATTAATAAAATAATTTGTTTATTGTATATATAATCTTTATACTTTAAATTTAATAATTTATATCCAAGTTAAGTCTCAAAACACCATTTATTATTTCTTTAAAAGTCCAACGTTTCAGTCATCCTCAATCACAATCTTTAAATGTTAAATATTCCTCGGGATGAATGTTGGAGAATATTGACCAAATTATTAATAATATTATGGTTTTGCTGGTATAAGTATTTGGAGTGTCCAAATACTTATAATTAAATCCATATTTAATGGATTTAAAAATAAATTAAGAATGGCTAAATTGGGAGATAAGCCTCTATTATTGAAATATATTATAAGATAAATGGTTATTTGTTACTAAGCCAAAGGGTTGTGTCGTATATAAGGGCTTGGTTGTAAGTATATGATTTTTATTATGGATTTAAATGATATTACATAAAATAGTAGAAGATATTGAGGTTCACTTGGTGATGATTATTTTATTATAGTTTGCTTAAGATTTTGATGGTGAATATTCTTGTTTTCTTCTATTATGTATCTCTCTCCCTCTCTCTATCTCTCTCTCAGAGGTTGCAAGTGCAGTAGGTAGCAATCCCCTGTTCTTACAATAACTTGTTTTAACACAAATATAGAGGTTACATCACATTTATAAGAAATACAAAATATAAAGAAAGAGAGGGAGGTGAGTTAGGAAATTAATTAGGATAAATTAAGAAGATTAAAATAGAAATAAAAAATGGCCCTAATAGTGTATATTTTATAAGATTTAGAATTATTTCAGATGCTTGATCCTGAAGAAGGAAGAGCTCCGAAACGTTGATAAAAAAATATATGAGCAATAAAGACATAAAGAAAGTATTTTTTCATAAAATTATGTAAAATACAACGAAAACCTTAAATTGAAAAACATTGTATGTGAAAAAATAAATCTATATTAAAAGTTAACGTCGTTTATACTATCGTCATAAAAATAAGGGTTATTAATGTCCTTGTTATTGTGAAGCTATTGTTTGTAGCAGTCTCGTTCCCATGTTTTCCTTCTTATTGAAACGAAGTGGAATAAATAAATGGAACATCGCTTCAGGACAAACAATATTTAAAATAAAACAATACATCGTTAGCCACATTATCTGAAAATCAGTTCTTACACATCAATGTTTTATTACTTTAATGAAAACTATATATAATTACTAGTCAAATTTATGTGACCGTCAAGTATTGTTAGGACAAATAATAAATGGTGGCTGTTTCAAAACGTTAAAAAAAAATTAATTTTCCATTCGCTCTATATCTTTAAAACTACTAACAAAACTATAAGATCTAATAGAACACCACTTAAGTAGAGTAGATTTGCTAAAATATGAGCCCTAATAGAACTATTCAATAGCTCTCGAGAAATAACTTTCAAGACAAGGTTTCATAAAAAATTTACTGAAAAATCAGAATCTAGTGAAGTTATTTTGGTAAATCTATATCTCAAAAACCATTCGACGTATAGATGTCTATTATCACTTAAATTAAAGCTAATTTAATGTATTATAAAGTAGTAATTACGTTTATCTCCGTAGGAGTACCAGTTTTCATGATATTCGACAAAATTAATTCACAAAATGTTGATTTATAGCTCTTCGGACAAATATTTTGAATTATGAAATAAAAAAGGATCTCAGGAACAGAACAACAGACGTAAAGATGTTTGCCAGCAATCAAACTAAAGCAAGTTAAATGCTCTATAAAATAGTGTATAACAATTATCTTCGTATGAGTTGTAGGGTTTATGATATTTGCCAAAATAAATTCACAAAATTTTGATTTCTGTTTATTCGAACATACGTCTTAGATTAATGAAAAACAATATTTCAGGAATTATTAAACGCACACATATCTGCAATCAATCAAATTAAAGCTGGTTTAATGTACTATAAAGTAGTTTACTACACTTATCTTCATAGTAGTTTTAATTTTTATGATATTTGCTAAAATGAATTGATTTGGACAAAATTTCATGTGTAAAATTTCGGACAAACATTTTGATTTATGAAAAAATATATCTTCGATACCATAAGACGTACAGATGTTTCCTAGTACTCAAATTAAGGCTAGTTAAATGTGCTATAATGTAGTATCTTCGTAGAGATAGTATTTTTCATGATATTCGAATATGAATATGAATTTTTCTCATGAAATTTGGTCCAAATCAATTTATTTTAGCAAACATCATGAAAACTAAAACCACTACAAAGATAAGTGTAGCGAAATTAAATGAAATATATATAGAAAAAAAAAGTAGTAACTTTATGCCTTAATGACTCATACCATTAATGTCTCATATTAACTTAAATCAAAGCTTCTTAAAAAAAATCAATGTAATATAAATTTTATAGATTATTACGAGGTTATAAAATGAATAGAGTATGAAAGTAGAATAACGTTAAACATCAAGCTCGCTGTATGATAATAAAGACGAGGATTATGGATTTCTTTCGAGTTGACTACAGAAGAGAAGATACTATAAGGGAGCTAAGAAATATGCTTTATGTAGCTATAATTCCAAGAGCAAGCCAGTTGTTAGTTGAAAGGGCCCAGATATATTTTACGGTGGCCTGTAAGGGCTCTATATCACGCTCAAAGGGTTCCAAGTCTACTTCGCACCTCCGTAGCAAATACCGCTACACAAATTATATTCCATCAGATCAAGTAGCATGCTATCTCTAACAAGAATCCATTTCCAGGAATCAAATATCTAAATTAATTAATATAAAACCTAATATTCTATTTCCTACTTATATAATTATAAAATGATTTTTCTGCATCATAAATAAACATGATACTTATAAATAAAAACTGATAGTTAGCACAATATGAGAAAAAAGTCAATTATTTTACCTCAATTTTTGATAACTTTAATAACCACTATGTAAAACAACTAGTTTTATTTAAATTTATTTATTTATTGCTTTTACTACTGTATTTACATAAAAAAACATTAAGTAAATTTGATGCAAGATCCAAATGGAGTGATATAAGAGAAAGTACCCCTCGATAACACTCTAATTATATTTCTATACTATAGGTCTCAAGGCCGTCTTCCTTTCAGGCACCTCATAGGATTGTCAGGAATAGAATAAGAAGCAAGTTTAGATAGTAGAGGATTTTGATGGTTAGGGAGTTTATAATGGAAAGATCGACATCTTGTTTGGGCTGGATCGGTTACATATGGAACATTAAGGTCTTTAAGTATGATTTTATTTATGACAAACTAAGGAGCATTCAGGATTTTACGAAGGATTTTGGATTGTAAGGATCGAATACGACAGGAATTGGAAGGTTTAGTGCAGCCCCAAAGCTCAACTCCGTATGTCCAGTCAGGCCTTATAATTGTCATGTAGATCAGACTTTTGTAATGGATTGGAAGTTTATAACGTCTGTCTAGTAAGTGCTGTAATTGTCGCAATCAACGTGCAGTTTCCTGTCTTTTTAGTATTGTGTGAGGATTCCAAGTTAGTCGTTTGTCAAGGTGTAGTCCATGGTAGCGTTTCTGTTCTACAAGGGCAAGAGCAACATTATTAAAGATTACTGTAGAACAGTCAGAAGGTTTACGACGAAGGGTAAAGGTGATTTGATAGGATTTATTTTGATCCTCCAATTACGGCACCATTCTTCGAGGGTTGCTATATGGAATTGGAGAGAAGTATAAGTAGGGGGAATAAAACATCGTGATTGTTTAATACGTTAAAAGATAATATCTTATTTATTGCTCTATATCTCTGAAATTACCTACAAAACCTTATAGAACATCATTTAAAGTAGAGTAAATTTGCTAAAATTTGAGCCCTATTAGAGCTATTTACATTTAATAGTTTTCGAGATCCATTTTTTTTTAATAGGAACATTTCATAATAAATCTATAGAAGAATGAGTTGTTAGTGACTTTATTATGGGAAATCTATATCTCAGAAACCATAAGACGTACAGATGTCTGTCAGCACCTAAATTAAAGATATTTTAATTTTCTTTAAAGAAGTTTATTACATTTAACTTCGTAGTCGTTGTGGTTTTCATATTATTTGCTAAATTATATTAATTTCTAGTCGTTAAGTTAAAAGTTGACATGCAAATATCATAATAATGATATCCTATATCTATTCTTACGAAGATATACGTTATAAACTACGTTATGTAAAACTCTCTTTAATTTGATTGCTAGTAGACTTCCAATGGTTCCTGTAGTCAAGTTTTTAGTGAACCAAAAGTTTTGTTTGAACAACTTGAAACCATCATATTGTTAATTTATTGTGGCAAATATCATGAAAACTACTGCTCCTACAAAGATAAACTTCATAAACTAGCTTTCATTTGATTGCTAATAGACATATGTACGTTTCATGCTTCTGTTAATGAAATGATACGTTAAAAAAAATAAAATTATATTTTGGGTACTAATGATTTTTAAGATTTCTGAGTTAGAACTCGTATTTTAGAAAACGTATTCTACTTTAAATGATATTTATTAGTTTTTCAAGTGTTATTTTTTCTAGTTTTAAAAATATGGTGTTCCAAATGAAAAATTAATTTTTCTTTATGTTTTGAAACAGCTTCATTTATTACTCCTCCAAACTATGCCTGACTGACTCATTTTTACCAGTAACTTCATATAGTTTTCATTAAAGTAATTAAAATTTGATTTGAAATAACTGACTTTTTTCCACCGGGCTCTTGTACTATTTGGATTTTAGTTTGTTTTTAGAAACACTTCTTAAATCTTTAACATTTATAATTTGAAAACTGTATTATTTCAACAGTTCACTACTGATATTTTATGAAATGTTACATATTAAAGAACTGTACTAATATACCTTGATCTAAATAGTCAGATTATCTCATAATAAAAATATTTTGTTTAAAAGAGAAATTTAATGAGCGAAATAATTTTCCTATATTTTAGCCATCTCCCAAAATGCCTGCAGTTAGATGCCTTTTTAAAGCCACCAAAGAAATAAATTAAAGTCATTAAGCATTTTAAGGATTTTAATTGCTAAAGCACTCACACCATATTATGGCCTGAAAGTTAATTATATTTAAAAGAATTTTATAACCCACCATTAGCTCTTTATGACTCATAAATAAAAATACGTTTGTTATTAAACTGGTTGTTTTTAAGATTCGTCGTTAATTTTTTAAGTAAAACTTCTTTACCTATGTTCTAAAAAAGAAAATTATACGGTAGTAAATTGATTTTTTTTCGCTCAAAATATTTTTATATAAACACTGATTGAAGGAATAAACTAATTTAAGCAATCACTTTCAGGATCTTGAGGTAACAAACCAAAACATTCACGCTATTAACTTGAATAATTTTAGGCATCAAAAATAAAAAATCTTTCACTCAATCGTCACCTAAATATCCTATGGCAACCATGGCGCTGTTGCATTTGGATAAGATTTGACCCGTTCCTGATTCGTGTGCAATTTCCAAAACTTTTTCATATAATATTAGGCAATCCACAGCTAAGATGATGTTTACCTATGCATACTGACTGACCTCTCAGTCCGTAGGTAACATTCCTAATATCATCACATTTATATATCTAGAATATATAAAATTTTAGCGCACTTGCTCAGCCTCCACTGGCTCACTACCAGTGATGCGGTGAGAGAGATGTGCAGGGATCTCTTGAGCTCTGCTCTACCCCTCACACGTGGGGGATAGAGTGGGCTCAGGGATCCTCAGGTC
>NW_027110914.1:9666-15323 GCF_000696795.3 Halyomorpha halys
TAAAAGGAACAGAAAAAAATATATATTTTTATTTAATAACGGTATGAAATTAATTTATGTGATACAAATGCTAACAAACTATACTATATGTGCTCGCACATTTTTTTTCTCTGAAAGTTATCAAATATCTCCGGAATGTGAAGGCTATTATCGTTTAATAATGTTGCTAAATGATATGGTAATCTGGTTTCCATATAATGCATGCTGTCTGTTAGTATGTGTTCTTTATTTGTATTCCGATTATTTCCACCATGGTTGGGGGTCAAAGTTTTTCATTTTGTGGGACCGCCACTTAATGAAAACAGACAACGCTCCAGGCCGGATTCGAACCAGCACCGCCATATCCTATGATGTTAAACAGTTAATGTTGCGTTAAACTGTCTAGATGTTCCTGACAGCAAGTACTCGTGGGTTAGTCCAGTGTGCCCAATTTCAAAAACTTAAACTTGGACTCTGATATAATTAAGTGTTGATGCCCGTGTTGAAATATATAAAACCTAAGAAGAAAGATTTAAAAATTAGACTTATATTCAGATTGGAATATATAAAAAGTTGTTTCAATTAAGATGACATATGACCACATATTAATAGTAAGATAAAAAAAAGAAAAGAAAAATAACTAGGAAATTCTGCCTGATCTCAAAATATTTTGGATTTGTAAATCGTTATAAATTAGTTAACTGAATGTTTATATAGTTAAATATTATTAAAAAATAGTGTGAGATGGCTACATCGCGTGAGCAACACTGAGGAAGGAATAGACAGAGAGGTTACGTTTGGTGTGGCTGTTGTGGATCGACGGTTGGATATTTGTAAGAGCTTGTAAATGGTGTTTTTTTTTTTGGTTTTTTTTAATGACTGAGAATACACTTTTAGTTATTACAATTTTATCAAAGATTTTTTATTTGTTGTGATAACAGTGTATCTTTTATTTAAATCGTTTTTCTTTATTTTTAGACATTACTTGCATACCTTATTATCTTAATTATTATACCCATCATATAAATTTTCTTTAGCACCTTTCAATATGTTTATTTCTATGTTTACTTTAACACTGTCTTTTTTTTTTATAATTCATATTTCTAAAATATCATATTTTATCTTCTATTAGTATCAATCAACTTAATTTATTGTTATGCGCATTTCCATGGTTAATTATATACTATAATAATATATTATTATTTTATTTTCAATATATCTGAATTAAGGTATTATCACGTTGTTTTTTTTCAGCTCTGATGAAGGCCTGAAATTTAGATCGAACCGTCGGCACAAATAAATAAGTTTTTTTTATTTGTATACCTTTGCTAACCACACCCCGGACCATCTTCTCACATTAATCTACGGTCAACTATCAGCACTTTATTAAAAAGGTACTAATATTGACTAGACAGCTGATTCAAAGCAGTAGATTCCAAACCCATTGGTAAGCAACGCCAACCAATTAATCCCCATTGACCGTTATTCCTATGTTCAAATATTCAAATGCAAAATATAAATAATTTTTTTTTTATTTATTGATATTTGCAACTGTATAAAAAATACAAGTAAATTAGATCATAATGACATAATGATATGATACAGCATGTAAAGAAACTACCCAGTAGTAGAACTCTAAAAACAGTTTACAATATAAGGTCACGAGGGCATCTTCTTTTCAGGCGCCTCGGAGGATTGCCAGGAATGTAAGAGGAAGCAAGGTTAGAAACTAGTGGGTTTGGGTGGTTAGGGAGTTTATTATGGAAGGAATAATATCGGGTTCGGGCTAGATGGGTTACATAAGGATCACAAAATATAAATAAAGGGAGTATATATAAATAAAATAAATATAAAAGGAGCACGGTAGTCACGGGGTAAACCGCGTAGTAATTCACTCAAAGGAACCGAGTTCGAATATAAATTGCATCAAAATTAACTTCTAGAGAATATACTATAAATAAAATTTACTTAAATGAAATAAGACTATTTCCAAAATATTTACAAATTAATTATTGAACAACTTTATTTAATTAAATGTGCATGGGTTGTATAAAGAAACCATAATTGACTAAAAAACTGGCTTTGACCATGGTCTGTGATGAATGAAATGTCATGTCATGTCTTATGAATGAGATGTCATGTCTTATGAATGAGATGTCATGTCTTATGAAATAAGTAAATTTAATCTATTTATTATATTCCATTACAGGATTCTTATCCTTTATACTTTTTTTAAGGATTAAATATATTTTCTAATAAGATCATAATCCCAGATTAAGTTGTGAATAGAAGAGATAAGAAATGACATTTTTATTATTATGATAATGGACATGGGGAAAATATATTAGAATATATTGATAAAAGATGATTGGAGTGGAAAAAAGGATAGAATAGAGAAGATTACTCGAGAAATTGTTGGAGTGGGAAAAAGGAAAAAAGACTGTCCCAGACGGACATGGAAAATGGCAGAGGCAGACATCTTGCTACCCGGCATCTTGAATTTCTATTCTAGTGCCTGCATAGATTATTATTACAACCATAATAAAATATATTTTAGTCTGGTGGCTTTTCACGCTGAGCAAAGGAATAATAAAATAATATAAAAATAAATATTAAAAAAGGAAAAATATTTTATTGTTTGTAAAATAAATCAATTGGTATCCATGTTAAGTCTCAACACTCCATACTATTTCATCAACAGTCCAACGTTTCGGCCGATTTGGCCATCCTAAAATATAAAAACTATAAATACACCTTATTATTAATAACAATCAAATAAACTTTTTCACAATTTCAATATTTTCTAAAACTTTTAATTTAGATCAAACTAACACTATCAACAAACTATTTTTTCCAGTAAAAATTTTTAAAAAACTTAATGAAATTGTGACAAAGGTGATTTGACTGTTATTAATGACCTGGACAGAATAGCCTACAATTAGTTTTTAAATAATTGGATGTGAGTTGTAAATTTAGATTTAAGATTATCCTTGAAGGAAAATATCAAAATGTCAGCACCTTCCTGAAACCTTTTAGCCACTCTCTGACATCCTTAATTCCACTCACCTTGAACACATGGAAAAAGAATTGAATACTCCACTCCAAATGATACTGCCACCTAAAGTATTTCATCCTTCAGAGATATCTAACAACAACCAGAAGTTACTCCAATTTTACCACCCCTAATTACATCCTATATTCTAAAACATCTTCATCGAAAGTCTGTTATATTCCTTACCTAGATCTACCATGCTGTCCTCAAATCCACATATTTTCCAGACCCATGCAAATTATCCATAATCAAAATGATTCCCAAACCTCGAAAGCGGCCAGAATACCCATCCTCCTACCGTCCTATCTCTCTGTTATCTATCATGAGCAAATCCTTGAGAAACTCATCTTAAATTGCCTGTACCCCAGATCCTAGATTCCAACCACATAAACCCAGACCACCTGTTTGAATTCCGAACATCCCACTGCACTATCCAGCAATGCCATCATGCGGTTGATGTATCATCTTCATTGGAGCGTGGAATGTACTTGATGTAGAACAGGCTTTAGATCGAGTCTGGCACTCAGGACTGCTATACAAGATCCGTAAATCCAAAATCCTTGGATTGGTCCAATTTGGATTGGACCTAATAATCGTAAATCCTTAATTCTCCTTGCTTTGTCACAAATCAAGTCATCAATCAGGACCTCAATGTCCCATGTATTGCCGATTTGGCCAGAACCAGATACTAATCCTTCCATGATAAACTTCCCAACCACCCAAACCAATTCGTTTCTAACCTGGCTTCTCCTTCATTACCTAATAATACTCTTAGGTATCTGAAAAGAAGATGCCACGAAAAATGTTCTTCTCTTCTCCTCTAGAAATGTTTTTGGAGTTCTATCAATGGGTATAATCTCAACATGTTTGTATCATGTCATTATATCACTTACAGAAAATTTATTAGATGTATATATATTTTTACAGTTGTAAATAAAAATAAATATATTATTAAAATAAGAGATTGTCTAATCCACTGTTGTTTTAATTAAATTAAACAACAACCACGGATGTAAAAACCACTGATAAGAACCGTCGGACACTAATATTTACGATCTAGTATCACTAAAAAAAAGTGTCTACAGACTCATATATTTCTAAATATCATTGAACTAATCGTTAGTTTAGTTATGTCAATGAAACTTTATGAGGAGATAGTTGGGGAGGGGGTATGTGATCAGTGAACATAAATAAATAAATGCAAAGTGGGGCGAAACGTCGGACATTAAATAGTTATAAACTATTTGTTCCTTTTTGACCGCAACCCTGACCGACCATCTTATTAATAAATAAATGAAACATTTTTTTTGCGCCCACGTTTCGACCCCAATTTCAGGTCGTTATCAGCTTTGACAACAAAACCCAAAGAACAACTATAATATAGAGAAAAACAGTATTATAATATGAAATTAAGAAGATAAAAATTAGAGCTAAAAGAAGATAAAATATAATATCGAAAAGGTAAGAATTTATAAAACAAGAAAAAAAGAAAAATATATATAAATAAAAAATACTCTATGTAGATAATGAAAAAAATTGAGTGATGTGAATAAATCAGGTCTTATTTGGTTTAGTTTTACTGCTCGCCTCCTTACATAACCTTAGATATTACTTTTTATTTATTTTTAGTTTCACTACTTGCCCCTGTCGAATACATAATTTTAAAATTCACTTCTTTTTAAGTTAATTTTATTTATGTATTTTCATGTTTCTTATTGTATCGTTTAGTTCAGCTACCTTCTCTGTGTGTTAAATCATTTTTTTAAATTCACAACCAGCACTTTGATTATTAATTCTATTGTTTTTGTTCTATTTTGTTTTATATCCTGTTTTTCTTACATTTGCAACATTATATTTCATCTTCATCTTTGTTCTTAATTTCTTATCACACAGATTTTTTTTCACTATCTTATGGTTTTTATATCGTTTTTTCAGCCTTTATAAAGGCTTGAAATTTAATCCGAAATAAGTTTCACTTATTTATGTTCATTTTTACTCCGGTGATTAGACCTCCACCTCCGTCCTCCCTCCTTGAAAATCTCACAATGAATCTACGGTGAATAATAAAACACATAATAACAATATTGTTTTGTAAGAACTCATAAAAAATTCAACTAAAATCGACGAAAATAAACATGCAAACATAAATTGAATAGAAAATTTAATTTTAATTAAGTTACCTATTGCTCTTTACCTGGAACTTTCATGAATTAATATTTCCCCTTGGTATACCATGGTATTAATATTTCACATTGGTGTACCGTCAACTCGTTTCATTTATCATCTCCAATAAATAAACCCGAGAGAAAGCAATTACACTTTCTCGTCAAAATATGACGACAGTAGAATAGTTATTCACAGACTGGGACTGTTGCATGTGAAGTATTGCACCTGTTCAATATGAAGTAGAATTCGGGTGATTCAATGTTGTTTTTAATTGTTTTCCACACAATTATGCTTACACTATCAGGTATAACGTAACCTCTGTCCCATTCCAATCATATCTGTAAATTCCTAAGAAAATTGTGTTCGAATCATAGTTGAAACTCAAGTTTAAAGTTATTTAGTCAATCAAACAAAGCTTGATAATTTTCAGTACCTAGAGGTGAGTATAAATTAATTTTTG
>NW_027110914.1:15393-18744 GCF_000696795.3 Halyomorpha halys
TAACAGTTGATTAAGGGGGAGGGTGTAGTCTCTTACAAAAGACACCCCTAACTATATGCAATGTTATAATTAAAAGAAAAAAAGATAAAATAAATAGATAAAAATAATGCTTCTAAATAAAAGAAAAAAGTAAAACTAATAACAAAAATAATGATATTTGTAGACATAACAAAACAACAAAATGGTAAAAAGAAACAAGTTAATTTGAAAAAAGACGAGAGAAGAAAAAAAATAATAATAATAATAAGTAAAATAGAGGTAGTGTGAATAATGAATTAATAAATATAGAATTTAGAACAGAATGTCCTGCAGCAGCTTGGGCTCCAGTCTTCGGGTTGAGGTTGGGTTTCCCAGTTTGTAGGTCACTGCTCCTTTAACTATCGGTAACTGGAAGTGAAACTTTATGAACCTTTCTTTGATGTAATCCTATATTGTCTCTATTTGTAATTCCCGATGCAATTGGCTGTTTCTTACAAACCAGGGAGCATCCACTGCAATTCTTATGATTTTATTTTGAAAATTAACTTTTTCCTTTTCATAAAGGATGTCGCTCCCCAGACTTCACAGCCGTACATCAGCCGTGGCCTGAGAATTGTTTTAAATATATTTACAATGTTTAAACAACATAATAGTAAAAAGTTTACCTAATATAGAAGATTGTCCTTCATTTTTCCACTCATTTTACTCCTTACCGCCTAAATCATGCAGCATTAAATTTCTACAAATATATCCCAATAGTGTGGAAATCCTTAAGTACGTTATTGTTAGGAGAGGTGATTCCTACCTACTGCAGTGGCAACCTCTTTGGATTATAGATAACAGTGTCTGTTATATCTTACCTAGTGTGCAGTTTAGATAGCAGATTAGCAGTTGGATAGAGACTAATCGATTGGTGTACAATAACTGTGAAGCTTCCTACAAACCAAAAACGCTTAATTTTCTTAATAACATTTTTTCTACTCGAGAATTTGGTGATTTCATTATCTTTAAACCTTCCAATGGTAAAAGAGGAGATTTTAAAAAAACGTCACGTTATTCGGTCCAATACTTCAAACGTTTATTGTGGACTAAGATTCGAACATTCACTTTTGTATATATAAATATTGTTTTAGTTTATTCTATATTTTATCTACCATATTATAGCGCATGTTCACATTTTCCTTCCTCTCCCTCTACCCTCCCCCTCCATCCATCCCTTAACTATCCGTAGAACCTAGCTTATTCTGGGCATAGTGTAAGGGCGTCACAGGACAACCAAGCTGTGAAGCTCCCAACAGTCCCCGTATACTATCAGGTTTATTTACAAAAACATTTGCAGAATTACATGTAGCTGAAATATCGTTTTAAATTATCGTTTAACGTTACTTCATAGTACTCTAGCTGGCCCGGCATTGCTTCGCTATTGCTATATTTGAGGATGTACATAGATTTAATGAAAACAATAGTTTGATATAAATTATTGTATTTAGTTTAAATTAAACATTTATAAATACTCTATTATTATGGTTTGGTAACTTAAATTGTATGCTAATGTATAATTGTATATGAATGTATGCGATAAGCAAGGAAATAAAATTAAAAAAAAATATATGAATAACTTCAACACTACTAATCAATCTATTACTACCTTGGCGACCTGATTGGCGGTTACAGTTTTATAAACTGGAACAAATGACACAAACCGGATCTAATTTAACAAATTAAAACGGGAGATATAAAACAAAACGCTTGATCTTTTTTCTTAATTTGAAACCCATATTTCGTCCTTTTAAGGGCATTAAATCTAACTTTTGTTAATGTAGATTAAAAAAGTAGATATTCAGCTCTCCGACATTATATTAACGTAGGAATTAGATAAAATTATAGGTGTTATGAAATATTATATCAACAGTAGTCACTTAGAATTTAAAAAAAAACCTACAAATAAATCAATGTTAAAAATTTCTAATTTTTTATTTCTGTGAAAAATTGTATAAGGGGTATGAGATGACAAAAAACGAATATGATTTGCTTATTCCTTTTTTTTTTTTTATTGATAGATTTATTTATTGATATATATTACAATCTGCCACACAGTTGTGGGCAATAGGTAATAGTGATGAATGATCTCATACATACTAAAATAAAAAAAATATATATATATAAAATAGAAAAAAAACTCTCTTAAAATAAATACAAACAAAAGAATAGACAAGATGAACATAATCAAACTATCTGTATGAAAAATAAAATAACATAATGATGAAATAATATATACAATATTTACACAATCGACCTGAGGATCCCTGAACCCACTCTATTCCCCACGTGTGAGGGGTAGAGCAGAGCTCAAGAGATCCCAGCGCATCCCTCGTGCCGCATCACTGGTTGCTTATTCCTGAAAAAAAAATTGTTGATCTACTTTTACCCCAAGCCACATAATGTTTTTATAATTTTTGTAAATATAATACAGCTTACACTGAATCTAATATTTGTTTCTTATTCCTCGATTGCTGTACAAGACCGTGAAAAACGAATACTTTCTGATATACAAATCCAAATCGTTTAATTTTGTTAATAACTTTTTTTCTTCCAGAGAATTCGGGGAATATTTAAAAAAAAAAAAAAACAGCATGGAATTCGAACCGGTAATTTATTGTGGAGAAAGATTCGACATTCCTTTTATATATTTTGATTAAACGACTTTCTGTTTGAGCTCAAAAAAGATTTTTTATGTTCAACATTTTCTGAGACACAGAAAACAAAAACAAAACCTTTTTTTACAGAAACAATATGTTTTAAAAGAATAAATTGAAATGGTCATTTTGTGAATATATTTCAGCAAATATCATAAAAAATACTATTCTTAGTAAAGTTATCACTAGGAACTACTTTTTGATAATATTTTCCGAGATATAGTTTTTCAAATACTAATATTTTGTAGTGTATTTATGCAGTTTAAAGTTGGGTCCTAACACACATCTGTAAGTCAAATATATCCAGAGATATCAAATGATTCTCAAGATATACATTTCCTGCGTATTTACATAAAGTCAAAATCAGGTAAAACATAAAAATGGGTATAAACGTTTAATATCAATCATATTTCACAAAATAGCTTATTAATAAATAACTTGTTTGTTTTCTTTGCTGTAACTCATATGAATATAGTGAATAGACAATATTACTTTTACTTTCGTCCATATGAAATATATAGTAAGGGGATGCATTGTCAAAGTAGAGTTGTAAGTGATAGTTGCGAGATGCGTACACCAGATAACTACTATTAAAGAACACACTTCTAGTTGAATGCTAATTTATGAAAGTGTTATAAGTTTTATATTTTAAAAAATAGCATACATGGAAAAATAG
>NW_027110914.1:19834-20726 GCF_000696795.3 Halyomorpha halys
CCCCCGACAAACTTATCCAATCAAAAAGTTATTTATTACTGAACTATTTACGATTATTTTGTAAAATATCATTTTATTATATGACAATAATAATTTTAAACTGATAAAAACGGATATATTATCCTTCACCTTTGTGGAATTGATATCGAAGATAACAGGTTTTTAAAGGTTTAAAAAAAAGTAACCGTGAACAAGAGAACCTATCTCTGATGGGGTTGTACCCATGAAAGGATCGCGACATTGTGGTTCAATTTAATCTCTTCAGGGAATCCGAAACCAATTGATTCAAAGAAGATTAAATTCAATTCCAATTATTGACTAACTAGGCTCTACTGTGTTCGAAGGATTCATTCGTCCGAACCTCAAATACACATTGCTGAAGGTATAAAATTGTATCCAACGCCAACAAAGTTATTGTTAAGTTAAATTTCATACTCAATTAATGAAAGACAAGAGGTGCAGTGGTGATTTGGTGAAAGTAACGCATGACCGCAAGATTTTTACTCAATTAAGGGTAGCCACTTTATGAGGTTGGATGGACCCCGAAGGGTTCCCGAACCCACAGGGCTGACTCAAAGGCTACAGTTAGCTGATTTGATTACTTTAATAAAAACTATGAATAATTGCTATTCCAGATTGATGAGTCTATCAAGTATAATTAAGAGAGATAAAAAATGGTAATTGTTTCAAAACTTAATAGAACCTACAAAACCTAATAGAACATGATTTGATGTACATTAAATTTGTTTTTTTCTGTTTTTGTTTAGCTTTTCAACCTTATTTCATATTTTTTTTAAATGTGTGTTTTAAATGTATGTATTTGTTTTTTAAACTTTTTTTTGATGAGTTATTGAGAAACTCATCTTAAGACACCTATACCCTATCCTTGATT
>NW_027110914.1:21325-21875 GCF_000696795.3 Halyomorpha halys
TCATTGGAGCGCAGAATGTACTGATCGGGAGTCTTTCTTGATGTAGAACAGGCTTTTGATCGAGTCTGGCACCCAGGACTGCTATACAAGATCCGAAAATTCCTACCCCCTTAATACTTCCTCATTATCCGTTCTCATCTCTCCGACAGGTTATTTCAAGTAAATTACAACGGCGCTTATTCATCCCTATTCCGTCAGTCTGCGGGTGTACCTCAGGGTAGTATCCTTGGTCCTATTCTTTATACAGTTTTCACAGCTGACATTCCAATCCATCCTAACACAATTCTCACCACGTATGCCGATGACACATGTCTATTGTCAGTGAACAATGATCCTTACATTTTATCCCAAACCCTCCAACCCCACATCACCACCCTTGAAGAATGGTGCCAAAACTGGAGGATTAAAATTAATTCCAAATATCCCACCATATAACATTTACCCTTCGACGTAAGCCCATGACCTCTTCCCCTACAATATTCTTTAATAATACCCCACTTATTCCTGTCGAACAGATCCGTTACTTAGGACTACATCTCGACAAACGACT
>NW_027110914.1:22120-27582 GCF_000696795.3 Halyomorpha halys
GAGATCTTCTCCTCTAGAAATGTTATTGGAGTTCTATCAGTGGGTAGATTCTCCACATGTTTTTATCATGTCACTATGTCACCTACAGCAAATTCACTTGTTATATGCAAGTCACTGAATATGTGTATACAGTTGTAAATAACAATAAATAAATTATTTAAAAAAAAAACACCTTTCTACTGATGTGACTCTCCTTTGTTTTTATTTATTCATACATTGCTATTTATTAATAATTTCTGTTAATTTGCATTTAATATGTGTAACGGATCGAACGTGTGTTGTGGATCACTTATGAGGGAAGGTATGAGAGAGAATAGCACATTGAATAGAATAGGTAAATTGTAATTTGCCTTTGTGCGAGAAGACAAAGGAGGAAAACCATAATATATAAGACAAAATTAAATAAAATTGTTATGAAAGAAAAAATATTTGAAATATATTATATTTAGTTATTTACATAGATGATTATTGTTTGAAAAAGGAAAGGGTAGGAAAAAAAATTGTTTCTAAAGATTTGTTTCTAAGGGGCTGTGTATATATCTCCAGTCATAGATTGATGGGTACACTGTTATTTACAGCAACCCATTGTATTTGTGCAGCGTTTCCAAATAAAGCATTTCTCTCTAACTTTATATGGTTTTCATTAAATTAATTAAAAATTAGGGTGAAATAACTGGATTTTTTCTCCCCATGTACCCTTGGACTAAATCGAAATATCATTTCTTCTAATTTCAAAGTGATATGAATACTGGAAGATCGCTTATTGCCCGTGTATAGTAATAAATGGAAAATTGTTCGGATGCGATCAAATAAAACTCATTAAGTGAGCCAACGTTTCACTCCCGGGACTATCTTGATGATATGAATAGTTTTATCTTTCACCAAGTTTACATATTTACAATTTTGGGGTATACAAGCCTTTGTTAAGTATTAAGGACTGACCCATTACTAGCACAAGTACCATTAGTTCAGAAAAAATCTTTTCGATCTGAAAAAATCAATTGCCAAATTCAAAGTTGAGAATAATTTTAAATAGAGCCATTCAATTCATGAAAAAAAATTACTTTAGTTTTTTTTTTAATTATTATTTATAAGGAAATATTGTTTTAGGGACTTCAAAAAAATAAAGATATTTGAGGAAAGATATTTTTGAAATTTACGAATAACTAAAACGTGCGCTGTTTTGAAAAGATATTGGAATTTCTCGAGAACTACCTGGTCAACAAAGACGTTTATTCAGAAGGTAAGGTAAACTCTTTTCTTTCCGAAAAAAAGACCAGACAGTTTCCTTCTGAATACTAAGAGATTACAACTTCCACTGAGGAGGAAAAGCTGAAAGTGCTTAAAATATCTTGCGTTTTGTTAGTAAAATAGAAGATATTAACAACACAAAAGATATGTCAATTAATTAGATAAATGTTAAAAAAAAATTGATGATGTTTAAAAACATAAAACTAAAGAATAAATATTTATTTGTTTATCAAGAACACTCGCATTACAAAATGAGCAATTTAACATATTTCATCCAATATTAATATCAATTATATTGATGGGAGATATTTCTGTGAAAAAGTACATGTTAAAATTTAGAATTATTACATGTTTTTTATTTAATTGTTTTTGTTTTACTCAGATATTCATATATGAAATTTATTTAAGGTGTATATAAAATTTTAAGGGCAAAATTATTTAAACCAATACCAAAATTCTCAACGCTAATTACGCTGCATACTTACAGATTCAAATTTACAAGGTAGAGGAGGTAATAAGAGGGTTTCGGGCCGTTCATAGCTCAGTTGGTTAGGCCTAAGCCAATCGTTCTGAGATCTGCCGTTCTAATCCGACCTGGAGGCGTTGACTTCTTTCATTAAGTAGCGGTCCCACAAAATGAAAGACTTGACCCCCCACATGGTTAAAATTGGCTGACCTTATTCAGATTGTAATAAAAAGAAAAAAATGGTTTTACTATATTAAATATTAAAATTTATAGGCAAAATTATTTAACTATTATCAAAATGCTCAATGCTTTGGCTGCTGTTGACAAAGGAGAGCTTCTCCTTCATTACCTAATAATCCTCCTGAAAAGAAAATGTCCTCGAGACCTTCTCCTCTAGAAATGTTATTGGAGTTCTATCAGTGGGTAGATTCTCCACCGGGGTTAGAATAAGTTGGTTCCCTCTAGATACTCCTCCTCCCCCCTCGTATTTAAAAAATGAGCATGGAGGGGGGAAAAAGTCTTGTCGGTAGTTTGAAAAATGAATCTTCAAATGAAAAATTAATTATTTTTTTTTTTAACTTTTTGAATATGTTGCCGATTTGGCCAGAACAAGATACCGTTCCTTCCATAATAAACTTCTCAACCACCCAAATCCACTTGTTTCTAACCTGGCTTCTCCTTCATTACCTAATAATCCTCATAGGCGTCTGAAAAGAAGATGGCCTCGAGACCTTTTGCTCTAGAAATGTTATTAGAGTTCTATCAGTGGGTAGATTCTCCATATGTTTGTATCATGTCACTATGTCACCTACTGTAAATTTACTTGTTGTATTGTACATTTGTAAATAACAGTAAATAAATTATTAAAAAAAAAAAACTTTGATAAACCTAAAATCATAAACACTGTACATAATAATTACAATAATAGAATCAATTTATATTACCAAAAATTTTAATGATGTTTGTAATTTACAAACTCATATGAATGTTATGGACGTACATCAAGCAACTATTACTGACAGACCAAAATTTTAAAGTAACACAAATTTTTAAAAAAATTACCTTAAGGTTGCCACCAGACATTTTCTAAATGCCAATTCACACATGCGCAAGCTTTACGAACTATTAACGTAAATATCTCTATCATGGCACATATACTATTCTATATGGCAAATATCTATTTTAGCACATATACTATTCTATATGGAAAATATCTATTTTAGCACATATACTCTTCCTTCAATGATGTTCTTTTAGGTGTATAGTGTTAAAGGTAGTTTCAAACAGAGAAAACTCGGAAATAAAAATGAATTTTTATTTACATTTTTTAATTCCCTTACTATACTTAGCAGACTCATCAATTTAGACTAGTAATTATACCAAGTTTTCATTAAAGTAATCAGAAAGTGGGGTGAAATAACAGACCTTTTTCTCCTCTGGGGCTCTTGTACTATTATGGATTGTCACGTGTGAGGGCGCTTGGCTTATTTTACTACCTCAGAGTAATATTGTTTTTAAAGGGATTTATGCTTTCTAGCAGATGTTTACGATCTACTAATAAAAATATTTTTCGGGAGACCTAAATGGGCTTGTAAAGTTGTTTTTCCGTATAATGAGTGGATCATTAAAAGTTTATTAGCTCTAAATTGTCATAAAGCCGACTGTGTTTTGGGCGCTACTCAATATTTTCACCAGGATTAAGGGGCTAAACTGATATTCATAACTAAAGATTTTCATCAATAATTCCTCTTTCACTATATATTCCATTATAGGTTTATACACTATACAGGGTATTTCAGGGATAAGTGGCTAAAATAAAAATATGAATTAAGGACGTCAAAACAAGAAAAAAATTTCCTCTGAAGGTATGGCCGCAACGCTTTGTTTAGGAGATATTCACACCTAAAGATTTTCATTGTTATAAATTATTTACGTTATACGAAATAAATAAAACCTATTTATTTGTTCTAACTACTTTATTAATTCAATATAAACATTAAGATTCATAATAAATGTAGTTCAAACTGAAGGTATGTCCGCAAACGTTTTTTTTAGGAGATGGATTAGATGGAATACTAATATAACCTTTTATCCCTAACTGTATAACAACCATTGACAACATAAGGATTAATACTATTTGGAATCAGCATTTCTCAATGCAATAACATTTATCAGTTTGTAATAGGCTTTCGCAGAGTACTCATCATTATGCCTTCAATTTATACTAATGGTGAACATGCCGATATGGTGTTTGTTTACGGTTTTTGCAATGGTAATGCTAATGCTGCCCGTCGTGAATATGCCAAGCGATTTGCGAATACAAGATTACCAAACAAGTATATCTTTAGCTCCAAGTCTCAACGTCTTAGAGAAACTGGTACATTTGCTATAATACCACGTAATGATGGCATTTGTGACCCTTTACGAAATGAAGAAAGGAGTGCGACCATATTGCAATATTTTGATGATAATCCATCTGGTAGTGTACGAAGAGCTGGAGCAGAATTAAATATCACGCCAACTACAGTATGGAGAACTCTCATTGCAGACGGACTTCATCCATATCATTATCAACGAGTACAAAATTTATTACAACAAGATTTTCGGCAAAGAAGACATTTTTCAGATTGGTAGTTAAATCAAGTTGAGCATAATCTACAATTTTCAGGAAACTTTCTCTGGACAGATGCAGCTACCTTCAACAGGAGAGGTATCTATAATCAGAAAAATAATCACCTCAGGTCGAAGGAAAATCCCCACGCAATTCGTGAGCATTCTTTTCAGTGCAATGTGTGGTTGGGGATGATATACAATATTTTAATAGGTCCGCATTTCTTGCCGTCTCTACTCAATGCTGACACATTTCTGGATTTTTTTAATAATGATTATTACGATTTAGTTTAACATATTCTACTGCAACTGAGAAGGGACACGTGGCTTCTGTTAGATGGTTGTCCTACACATTATGGAAGAGGTGTTAGTTATCCCAGCCAATGGATTGGCCGTGCAGGACCAGTGGCATGGCTTAACCTGACACTACTGGATTTTTTTGTTTGGGGAGACATTAAACAAAAAGTCTACGCAAGGCCGGTCAATGATCTTAATTTCTTATGAAGGGTAATTGAATCTTGTGAAACAATAACACATATCCACTGCCGTTCTGCTACTGCTTCTATTAAAGAAAGATGTAAAAATTTTTATTCCCTATCCCTATACTTGACAGACACATTAATTTTGACTAGTAATTATACCAAGTTTTCAATTAAGTAATTAGAAATTGGGGTAAAATGAATGCCTTTTTTCTCCTCTTGGGTTCTTGTTCTATAACTATATTCTATGAAATCTCTGTAGAATAGTTTTCTCAATCTCTTTGTTACTAATGTTGCTTATTAAGTGAAATATATTTGTTGTAAATTATTGTTTATAGATTTCAAATTGTTATGGATGTAATTTTTTTGTATAGTATGTTACTTTTAATATACTATCACCAGTAATACTATGATTTGTATCTAGAACATTGAACAATACCTCTTTGTTCAGTTGTTTTTATATGCCGGACATTCAAATATTATGTGTTTAAGGGGCTGGCTAATTCCATGAGTCATTTTAAGTCTAATATAAGATTTTACGATGTCTTTCCCTATGTTTGTCTTGCCCGATGGAGTTCTCCCGATATTGCTTTTGCCAGTACTCTTTCTGATCTAAATTGATGATTATATAATTTTCCATGTAAGGTAATGTAGTG
>NW_027110914.1:27632-33881 GCF_000696795.3 Halyomorpha halys
AAAATTCATTTACCACAAGATTTTTGGCAAAGAAGACATTTTTCAGATTGGTACTTCAATCTAGTTGAGTATAATCCACAATTTTCAGGAAACATTCTCTGGGCAGATGCAGCTACCTTCACAAGAAGAGGTATCTTTAATCAGAAAAATAATCACCTCTGGTCGCAGGAAAATACCCACGCAATTCGTGAGCATTCTTTTCAGTCCAATGTGTGGTTGTGGGTGATAGACAATATTTTAATAGGTCCGCATTTCTTGCCGCCTCTACTCAATGCTGACACATTTCTGGACTTATTTAATAATGATTATTACGATTTAGTTTAACATATTCTACTGCAACTGAGAAGGGACATGTGGCTTCAGTTAGATGATTGTCCTGCACATTAATTAAGAAAGAGGTCCACGACAATGGCTAAATGTTAATTATCCCAATCAATGAATTGGCCGTGCAGGACCAGTGGCATGGCCTAACATGACTCTAATAGATTTTTTGTTTGGGGAGACATTAAAAAAAAAGTCTATGCAAGGCCGGTCATTGATTCTAATTTCTTACGAAGGATAATTGAATCTTGTAAAACAATAACAAATATCCACTGCCGTTCTGCTACTGCTCCTGCTGAAGAAAGATGCCGAGCCGGTCTTAATACTCAAGTAAATCATATTGAACAACATTTAAAATGAACTTAATATTTTCGTTTAATTTAAAAAGTAGTTTAATGGAATATATAGCGTAAGAGCAATTATTGTGATCGAGACTAATTTCGATTTTTTTTTCCCTTTGTGGGTGGCTTATTCCCTACAGCCATATATTAACTAACTATATTCTATGAAATCTCTGTAGTATAGTTTGCTCAATCCCTTTGTTACTGTTATTACTTATTAAATGAAATATATCTGTTGTACATTATTGTTTATGGATTTTAAATTGTTATGGATGTAATTTTTTTGCATATTTTTCCATACTATGTTACTTTTAATATTCGATCTATCTATCTATCAGTTGGCGCTACAACCCTGCGATGGGTCCCGGCCTCCTCTATGAGCCTCCACCATTCGGCTCGGTTTTGGGCTGCTGCCTTCCGATTTCGGACTCCAAGCAGGTCTCGTGCTTCTTGTACCACGCCATCCATCCACCGGAGCTTCTTCTTTCATGACTCTTTTCTCTTTTAGGTATTTCGTCGGGACTCATCCGTGAAATATGTCCTGCCTACCCAAGGCGTCCCAGCCTAACAAAGGCCATACTATCTATATCATGGAGCAGCTCATAGATTTCCTTATTTTTTCTTCTTCTGGAGCCTTCCTCATCCCTTACCGGCCCATAGATTCTTCGAAGGATCTTCCTCTCAAAGACCAATAGATTATTTCTATCCTGTGTGGATAGGGTTCATGCCATGGGCGTATCTTAGGATAGGCCTATTTAGATTTTTATATATAAATGGACCTTTGTTTTCCTGCTAATGAATTAATATACTATGATTTGTATCTAAAACATTGAACAATACCTCTAGTTGTTTTTTAAATGCCGGACATTCAAATATTATGTGTTTAAGGGTCTCGTTCCAGTTAAGACTATTTCGTACTGGTAGTTATTGCAAATTCCATGATCCGTCCTAAGTCTAATATAAGATTTTATGATGTCTATCCCTATGTTTGCTTGTGAGGACCACGGTTTTTGAAATATATAAGGATATTTTTATAGAAGTGCCCGATGTGGTTCTCCTGATATTGTTTTTGCCAGTATTCTTCTTTCCATGTAATTCAACGTAGTTTTGACCAGTTACAATGGCTAATTTATCCATTTAGTATATTACCTCGTTTTTTTTGGGATCGCTGCATGACTCTTAATCCACTAAGAATTAAAACTTACTATGACGACAAATGACAAAAAACCTTTTGTTACTATATCTTCTCTTATATACAGAGCTGCCGACTTGAAGGTATTTTCTTTACTTTAGCTGCAACTTGTTGGATATTCGGGTACTTCTAGTAAAACAGATTTATGTTATATAAAGGTGTATTCCACCATGGTGTAGTCCTTAAACTAGTTTCATTGCTAATATTTAGACCCTTCTTCTATTAATAAAAAAGTATTATATATATTTTTTTAAACTTATTTATCCATTCAAGTGTTTCCTGTAGTCTTATTCTCGTAAAATGTATTTATTTGTTTGTTTTTGGTAAACTGATCTACTGATGTGACTATGAATGATAGTCTGATCTCACATTGCCGTCTAATATTGAATTTGTTTAGCGGGTCACTGAAGAGGATCTAGGAGGGTGAATTCCAGAAAGCGAATTTGTTGATCCGGTGAATTAAAAAATTGTGAAATGGTGAAATTGGAGGAGCATAAATGAGAAAGAAAAATAGGAATGAATTAAAACATTTGTATTTGTTGTACAGACCGAAATGGATTGTAAAAGGAAACTGTAGGGGAAAAAAATGTTTATTTTATCTTATTATTGTATCTCTTTTTTTCTGATTGTACCATGTATGTGTAATTTATATATGTCCGATTACGGATTGATAAGTATGCTGTGTGATATAGCAGCCTGATGTATTTAGGCAGCATAGATAAATAAAGTATAAAATATTACTTTTTGGGTCTCGGGATTAATTTCTTTTAGAGACATGGGTTGAATATAATTTTTGGGCCTTGGGCCGATTTGTTTTCCCGATGGGTTTCTTAATAAATAATAAAATCTTTGAATCGAATCAATTTCAAAATCAGAAATAATCAAAACAACACTTAAGAATGATGTTTTACCGCATATTGTCATTAAATTTGGTAAGATTGATATGTTGCGACAGTAGACTGTCAAGAGGTATATATATGACAGTTAGTGCAGCTGTTAGTCCACTGACATTACTTGTACTTTCAACTATCATGTCAGATCCAGCTCGTCAAGACTGACAGTAAACTTTCATGACAGTAAATGTTGTCCTGTTTACACTATAGTAATGGCTGCGACTTTTCTCGCAATAACTGAAAACGCGTAATTGTTCACTGTTTAGTTGTATAGATGTGATAGTTAACGTGACAGTTGCTTCATTGTACCACTTGTACTATCAACTATCAATAGTTATTATCATAATAATTCTCCTAAAGCTGGTAAAGTGGTGGGTATTTGTCGGGTAAAACGGGTATTTTTGGTCGAGTGTATGGGCAGCACTGCTTATATGTTAAATGTAAAATTTTGTTTTAAATTATTTCCATTTTGAAATATAATATATTGTTTTATGTGAAATTAAATAAAAGATTATATTTGATTTTGAGTAAAGAAAAATAATTAAATAAAAAACCTTTTTTTTTTTTTATTTTGTAAAATTTTGACCACTGGACGAAGGAAGTTTTATTAAAACAGGGAATAATTAGGTGTATAAAGTTGAAATTATCTGCAAACTGCAAGGGCTAAAACAAACAGTAATTATTTGAAGTTAGCCGAGATGCTGACTTGGCACAAACCCTCATACACCTAGTGCTTGTGCTGATACAACTTTCAAAGGTCGGCCAAAACCAACACCCTCTGGCCAAAATCTTCCCCTCTGCAAATTTCGGAAATTTGCAACTAACTAAAGATCAACATATAACAAGATGGCCCTTAATTGCTTATACGTTTAATTAATTAGTTTTATAAAACAACTCGTTGAACTACACGGAAGTCCAATATAATTTATTTTTATTTCAGATAAAGAAAATAATACCGTAAAACTAGTACATTGTGGTCTCCCAAGGGGAAGTATATTTTGTCTGTTATACGAAAGTGACCGTTAAGAAAGAGTAAGTATAAAAGAAGACGGAAGATAGAGAAGTAAGATAAGATTAAATAAAGATCGAGAAAGAATATATACAAATAAAATTAATAATAATAATAAATGAGTAAAGAATAAATCAGGACCACCCAAATTTGTTTCTAATTTAAAATGCGAAAACTAAGGGTATTGTTTATGATCAACTACTAATGATTTAGTTTAATTTATCCTTTTCTGGTTCTTCTGTTAATTTCCTATTTTAAACACGTTTCCATAAATGTTTGTTATTTTTTTTCTCCTGCATAATAACACTATGTAGGAGGAGTTTATTTAACATTGAAAAGTTTGTTTACTACTAGACTAAAAATATTAAAACAAAATATCGCATAAAAAAGAACAAATAAATTATAAAATACAATAACTAAAATGATGCAAACAGGCCCCTGTTTCATAATGAAAGCTAATAGTATTAGTTCATAGTACAAGTTTAGAAACTAGTCTGGTAATAATACTAATACTTATTTTTTTCATAATAGGGATGACTATTAGTGAAATTACAGAAATTAAAAAATACTAAAGTACGAGTTACTATTGTACAAGTCACTGTAATTGAATTAAGATAAATCTACAAGACTAACTGTATTAGTTTGTACTTTATTATGAAACAGGGTCCAGAACATGCGGTTAGTGAAGGCAACTAAATATTTAATACAATATATAATAAGAATTAAAAGTATATGGATAACAAAAATAAATTAATATAAATACCATGCAGATGTAGGAATTAAATATTGAAATAGTAAAAAACATAATCAAATTAATTGTTATTATATTAGAGATACAATTGAGGATATACGAGGATCACATTTGGCCTAAATCTATATTAGAGCTGCAACCAACTCTTTTTTGTATTTCCAAAGATTTTTGATTGGCCAAGTATCTCCGTGCGTTATGCATGTTTTTAATAAATTAAACCTTTGTTGATCGTACAGGGTGCAGTCGAAAAGTAAGCGATTAAAAGTTTGTGGAGTTTGTCCGTCGCAAATGTTTGTTATATCTGCGTAAGTAAGCAATTTGGTTTTTCAAGACTTTTGGAAACATTTAATCTATGTTCAGAATTTTATCGTTTCCGTTTAGGAGTAGGTTCAAATATATGATTTCAGTTATAGTACAAGAGCCGGGAAGAAAAAAAGGCAGTTATCTCACCCCAATTTTTGATTACTTTAATGGAAACTATGTAGCATTTTGAGAAATCTATATCTAAGGAGCTATGTCAAATTAAACCTAGTTTAATGGACTATAAAAAGATTTATGACCTTTACCTTCATAGGAATAGTAGTTTTCATGATATATGCTAAAATAAATTGATTTATAGTTGTTCGAACAATAAGTTTGATTTATGAAAAACTTCATTTCAGAAAACCATTTAACGTACAGATGTCTACCAGCGCTCAAATTAAAGCTAGTTAAATGTACTATAAAATAGTTAATAATGTTTATCTTTGTAGGACTAGTAGTTTTTATGATATTTGATAAAATAAACTCACAAAATGTTAATTTCTAGTTGTTCGTATAAAATGTTGGATTTTTGAAAAAATATATCTCTAGATCCATAGGCACATGTGTCTGCCAACTCTTAAAATAAAGGAAATTTAACTTACTATTAAGTAGTTTATGACACTTATGATTTTTTTGAGTTTTATGATATTCACATATGAATATATATTTGGCAAATAAAAATTTGTCTGAAAAACTATAAATCAATCAATATTAGCAATTATCATGAAACATATTACTCCTACGAAGATAAACATCAAGAACTACTTTATAGCTCATTAACCTATCTTTAATTTTAGTGCTAATAGACATCTGTACGTCAAATCGTTTTTGAGATATAAATTTTTCAAAATAAATTCACTAACTACTGATCTTTCAGTACGTACCATACAACATTTTTATGAAATGTTGCTTTTTAAATAGCTATGTCTCGAAAACTATTTAACGTAAATAACTCTTTTAGAGCTCATATTTTAGCATATTTGCTCATTTTTAAATGTCGTTCTCTTAGATTTTCTTGTGTTGTTCCTACTTTTTAAGATATAGAGCTCCGAAAGAAAAATTAAATTTTTTTATCGGTTTCAAACAGCCGCCATTTTTTATTCCCCCTACCTGTACTTGACAGACTCATCAATTTTGACTAGTAATTATACATAGTTTTCATCAAAGTTGGGGTGAGATAACTGCCTTTTTTCTCCTCTTGGGTTCTTGTACTATTACATACGACTTTGGTTTTCGGACTTGCCAGTTCATACCCACAGACCATTAAGCGGGACTGGGTTATTTTGACTGAAGTTATTGTCATTTCCTCTTACTATATGTTTCACACATAGGTAAGAGAAATTAAAAATTGAAAACAGGAAAAATATTTGTGATAGTTGTCAATCCATAACCGTACAGTACCAAGGCCAGACAAAACCTATTCAGCCTAAGTAGAATGC
>NW_027110914.1:34116-39981 GCF_000696795.3 Halyomorpha halys
TTTATTACAATAAATTTTTTGAGCTTAAAAACTTCCAATTTGAATATATTTTATTCTAAATTATCATAATTTTGTACAACGTTTCCCATGTTTATGTACTTTAATAAATAACCCTACTACCCTAAAATAAACCTACAAACAATAATAATTCACTATAACAACAATCCTCATCCATGTGTATTCAATTCGACCTTCCAAAGGAAGTGAAATAGATTAGTAACCTATTGGATAACCATATCGAATAATGTCAAATCGTAATAAATTAAGTTAAATAAATAACAGAAAATATAGTTTTGCTTCCAAACTTGAAGTGCTACTGATATTGAGTTTCTCAATACGTCTGTACCATGCAATTGTATTATAACCATCATGTAAACACTATGTACACAAAACGTAAGTCCTTTAACAACTCAGACGATGATAAAACAGTTGAGATAAATTCTAAACAGTGGTAGAATATCGCAAGTAAACAAAATGGAGGGGGGAGACCGTTGGCGATTATAACTTCCAATACGTGAAAAACAGGAAGATATACAAATCTGATAATAATAGTAACTAAACGCAATATTTCCCCATATTCATGTACTTTAATAAACATACCTACAAACAATAATAATTCACTATAACAATAATCCTCATCCATCTGTATTTATAATTCATATAATTATATTTACCTTGGTATACCTTAGTATAGGACTCCTATGGAAGTCTTGGCTAAAAAAAAAATTATATTTACCTCACAATTAGGCGAAATTTTAATTTTACAAAGGAAATTATGTCATTATCTACATAGCTGAAAAAATTGTTTTACACTGTTTTTACTTCATTATCATTTATTATTGGTACATTCTTCTCCTCTCTTTAGCACAAATAAATAAGTTATAAAGTAAGCTTTCCAAAATTAAAGACAAAATTAATGAGAGGAAAAAAATAAATGCAATATACAAGATAGATTGTAAAAATTGTGAGAAAGTATACATTGATGAAACATCTAAAAAACTTGAATCATACAACCAATTGTAGAAATGTTAAAAATTACACCACATCATAAAATCGAACCACAAATTCAACTTTGAAAACCCTAAAATAATAGATACAGCACAAAACACAAAAAGCAGAAGATTTCTGGAAGCTATACATACAACCGAAAACATCAAAGACATAGTAAACTACAAAACTGACACTAAACACTTAATAAATACACACTACGCCGACATTATAAATAGACGAAACATAAAAATCAGAGAAAATAAATGGGTTTAGAACAGTCAGGTCATAGAAACAAAATTAGACAAAGTGGGACATATAAACAGGGAGGTAACCAAACAGCACACTGGACATGAGATGAGCTCCAAAGAGGTAGTAAGAAATATAGAGCAATATTTTCGCTAAAGAGAAACGAATGCACCAATAATGATAATAAAATAAAAATAGTGTAAAGCAATTTCAGCCATGTAGGTAATGACATAATTCCCTTTGTGAAATTAAAAGTTTGACTAATTATGTGGTAAATATAATTATACGAATTATAAATACACATGGATGAGGACTGATGTTATAGTGAATTATTAAATAAAAAATGGTGGCTGTTTCTTTTCAGTTGCGGTCAAAAAGAAATAAATAGTTAAGAACTTTTTATATTCCGACTTTTCCCCCACTTTTTAGGACTTCATCAAGGTTGTTCAAGATGATAGCATTATTGGTGTGAAATAACCTTTTTTTCACTGGATTCTTGTACTGAAACCTGGGCTTAAGGCCTGTTATGTACATTAGATGATAGATACATATCAAGGTAATACGTTGATTCCAGTGCTACATGTTTGGCAATGAACCTGACTGTACGATATCTGGAAGAGCTGACTGATGGTGAGGTACAGTCCCTCAACTCAGGAACTTTGGATGTATCGAGGTTTCTGCTATCTCAGCTTGAGAAGGGTGTGGGGGGGAGCATCTGCTGTCTCCCATGGATTCCCTCTCAGCGAATTTATATGCGCCCTTCTTGAAACTTCAGCTAATAATTTGAATAACATCTTCTCCACCATAAGCATGCGTACTGTTATACATAAATCATACTCGTAGATATTTAAATATCCAAACTTTTTTGGAAAAATTTTGTGGACATTTCAAAGAGAAAGTCTCGAAACAAGTACAGAATTATACCATCATTTGAATGCCTTGGCATTGATATCCTCTTGTGTATAATTATCTGGTGTTTATAGTGAACTGAATCAGAATTATATGAGGAAATAAGTAATTAAAAGCAATAAAAGAAAATAATAAAATCAGAATGATAAAAATCTATAGAGGATTCGTCAAGCTATTACCCTTGATGGGTAATATATCGGTGAGTGAAAAGTTGAGTAGCGGCCAAAACACAATCAGCTTTGTGACAGTCAAGATCTAATCAACTTTTAATGATCCACTCATTAAACCGAAAAATCAATTTACAAGCCCATTTATGTCTCGCAAAAAATATTTTTATTACAAGATCGTAAACATCTACTAGCGAGATAATAAATCCCTTTAAAAACAATATTACCGTGCGGCAGTAAAACATGCCGAGCGACCTCACACATTACAATCCTTTTCAATATCTAATAGTACAAGAGCCCGAGAGCAGAAAAGTCATATATTTCACCCCAATTTTTTATTGCGTTAAAGAAAACTATCTATAATTAATAGTCTAAATTGATGAATCTGCCAGGTATAGGAAGGGGAATAGAAAATGGCGGTTGTTTCAAAAAATTAAAAAAAAAAATTAAGTTTTCATTCGGAGCTCTATATCTTTGAAACTACCGACAATACTAGAAAATATAAAAGAACATTATTTAAAGAAGAGCAAATTTGATAAAATATAAGCCTTAATAGAGTGATTTACTTTTAATCGTACCCGAAGTATAGCTTTTCAAAAAGTAACTATAAAAAGATAATTTGTCATAAGCTTTACCTATCTATATTACTAATTTCGAAATTAATTTTAACTTTGATAAACCTAAAATAATAAATACTGTACGTAATAATTACAATAATAAAATCAATTAATATTATCAAAAATTTGAATCATACATGTAATTACAAACTGACATGAACAAGGAAATATTATTGAAAGATTAAAATTTTAAAGTAATAAAAATGTTTTAAAAATTAACCTTAAGGTTTCCACCACACGTTTTTCAAACGATGTTAAATTCACACATGCTCAAGCGTAGAGATGGTCTATTTGGATTGGCTCCTCCAAGTTAACAAGAATTTGCGGCAGGCCCATCAGATGTTGGTTTTTGGGTACAAATCGGTACAGAATATCATTTAAAGTAGAGCAAATTTTCTAAAATATGAGCCCTGGTAGTAGACATATTTCACGAGATGTAGCTTAGATATTTCATAAAGAATGCACTGAAAAATTAGTAGTTAGTGATTCTTTTTTTTAAGAAATCTTTATCTCAAAAACTATTCGACGTACAGATGTCTATCAGCATTCAAATTAAAGCTAGTTTAATGTTCTGTAGTAGTTTATAGCGTTTATTTTCGTAGGAGTATTATTTTTTTGATACGTGACAAAATAAATTCACAAAATATTAATTTATATTTGTTCGGATAAAATTTTGGATTTTTGTAAAATATATCTCAGGAGCCATAAGACGTACATATGTTTGCCATCCCTAAAAAAAGGTAATTTGACTTACTATAAAGTAATTTATGACACGTATCTCAATGGGTCAAGGAACCACGTATCACAGGAGCTCTAGACAAAATCAGGTATTCATCAAGGTTGTTGCTTGAGCCTGCTGCTCTTCATAGTAGTTCTCGAAAAAGGAATAAAGAAAGCTAAACTTAGAATGAGACAGTTTCAGTTAGGACACAGGAACTTACAACCCATAAAATTTTCTATGTTGGCTTTTGCGGATGACCTGGTTTTCCTGGCTTCCAACGAGACCTCCAATACAACATAAGTGTTCTGGAAGAAGAAATGGCCTCGATAAACATGTAAATTAACACGGAAAAGACCAAAGGTGTGAGGATAGGAAATAAACCCAGGAGAATAATGAGGGTGATCAGAGCGGACGGAGAAAGACTAGAGCAGGTCCAGAATTACTAATATCTAGGTGCTCAGGCCAGAGGAAGACCACTCATTTCCTTGGAGAAGAGTGTTAAGGAAGCGGGATATGTAGGAGTAGAAGGGAGATGGTCCAAGAGCGAGATACTGGTCCAGACTCTGCAAATTGTAACACCACACTGCGCAAGCGGTAAAGGGGATAAAAAGATTATGATGATGATGATCTTAATGGGAAGTAGTTTTTATGATATTCACATATGAATATGAATTTTACGCAAATCTAGTTCGAACTCCAGAAATATATTTTCAATGTTGGAAAAATATTTTCGAAGTTATCTCCTTAGGTACATTAAAGAACACTTACAAGTACATTGATTTTCCGAGTTTCGTGAAAATATTTCGAGAAATTTTTGAGAAGATTCTAAAAGCCTATAAAATCGATTATATAAAGTTGTCCTGCAAACAACATGTCCAAAATATGTAATATAATTTTCTTATGACTTACCATCTTTGGAATCACAAAACAATTATTTTTCTCAAAACTTCGAATTCAAATTTTTTCCAATAGTAATACTCCCCCTTACTATGTATTCCATATATAAGTACGTTAAAGTAAAAATAGCGTGTCGCTTGATTTTATTTCATCTTTCTTTTTTTTCACCAGGTGCGGACTCTTTACTAAGCAGGCAAGTTTCTGAAAGAACCACTAGATAGAGTTAATATTTTACACTTTCGTGTTAAACGAAACACGACTCTTAAATAGCAATAAATAACTGAGCAGTCAACATTTTATCAATGCGAGTACAACAGTTCTTTAGTCCTGTTAATAACTGATTCTGATAAGCACCACACAAATGTGAACTAATGAAGGGAATTAGTCTAATCAACTATATTTTATTAATTTATTTATAGAAATTTACAACTTAATAAAAAAAAAATTACTGTGTGAGAAATGTTTCAGATCACTTGATAATCTTGGATAGGAACCACTCAACGGTGGATCTTTAATCATTGCTTTAAGATCCCGTGACCATCTTCTTTTTAGATGCCTAGGAGGATAATCAGGGATTCTTAAAGATGAAATGTTAAAAAAATAAAGTGTTTGGGTGGGTAAATACTTTGGAATAAAAGGAATAATATCTATTTCGGGCCATATCTGCAACGAATGGAATGTAGAGGTCTTTCAACATGAGTTTATTTGTGACGTAATAAGCAACCTGGGTTTTGGATTGAAAGGATTGTAAACGGGAGAACTTGATGGTTTGGTTGAGCCCCAAAGCTCAATTCCATGTACCCAAAATGGTGTGATTATCAAAGTGTAAAAGAATTTTTGTAGTAAGTTTAGAGCGTTTGTCAAGTAGGTGTTTTAGTAATCGGAATCTAAGAGCAATTTCTTGTCGCTTCAGTCTAGTATGGGGGGAGGGGTTTCAAGTAAGTCTCTTGTATAGATGAAGTTTTAAGTATCGAGTTAACAGGTGTTGGTGGAAAATAAAAAAAATTGGTGATCTAATGGATTTTGTGAGGATTTATTTGGGCCCTCCAGTTATGACACTATTATTCAACGGATTTTATATGTTATATGTTTTATATTATATAAATGAATTTTATATGCTATATATTATATAAATGGATGTTATAGGAAGTATATGGATGTTATATGTTATATAAATGAACGTTTCTAAACTTTCCAATATATACACCTATCACATGCCGTATACTGCATCTCTTGCTCCACTCCCAATAGTAATTCTGCTAACATCGGTGAAACCAAAAACACCTTAAAAGACCTCATCACACAATACAAATATTTT
>NW_027110914.1:40031-45093 GCF_000696795.3 Halyomorpha halys
CAAGGTTCCTATTTAGGTTGTTTGCTGCATCGCTTTGCAGCTTGGCCACATTGTGGTAACAGCTCACACCACGCGAGAACCCGGTTTATATCATTTAAAGTAGAGCAAATTTTCTAAAATATGAGCCCTGGTAGACATATTTCACGAGATGTAGCTTAGATATTTCATAAAGCATGCACTGAAAAATTAGTAGTTAGTGATTTTTTTTTTATCGTAAGTGTTCTGCAAGAAGAAATGCCCTCGATAAACATGTAAATTAACCCGGAAAAGACCAAAGGTGTGAGGATAGGAAATAAACCCAGGAGAA
This sequence comes from Halyomorpha halys, assembly GCF_000696795.3. Classification (NCBI taxonomy): domain Eukaryota; kingdom Metazoa; phylum Arthropoda; class Insecta; order Hemiptera; family Pentatomidae; genus Halyomorpha; species Halyomorpha halys. The sequence continues at coordinate 40,339 of NW_027110914.1, forward strand.
TAACGAGAGTGATCAGAGCGAACGGAGATAGACTAAAGCAGGTCCAGAATTTCTAATATCTAGGTGCTCATCTCAACGAAAGCGGCTACATTATTGAGGAAGTTTCTCAAAGAATCAATGCAACTGGAAAAATATTTAGTTTACTTCGAAGAGGTTTCCTGAGGAAAAGGGAGGTGATGAGAAAAACTAAAAAAAATGATCAACAAATCAACGTTCCTCCATATTCTTTCCTACTCTTTGGAATCGTGGACCCTGACCTCGAAACACAAGAGCTGGATCCAATCCATGGAGATGGAGTACCTTCGTAAGGTGGAAGGAAGGACACGACGAGATAGAGGACGGAATAGTACCATTCGGACTAACCTTGGAGTCAACCCGACTGAGAGCATCCTAGAGGGCCACAAGCTAAGATGGTTCCTTCGGATGGACTGACAGAAAGACTCGTGTGGAGGGAAGAAGGCCAGAGGAAGACCACTCATTTCCTCGGAGGAGATCGTTAAGGAAGCGGGATATGTAGGAGTAGAAGGGAGATGGTCCAAGAGCGAGATGTCTGGTCCAGACTCTGCAAATTGTAACCCACCACTGCGCAAGCGGTAAAGGGGATAAAAAGATTATGATGATGATGATCTTAATGGGTAGTAGTTTTTATGATATTCGCATATGAATATGAATTGTACACAAATCTTGTCCGAACTCCAGAAATATATTTTCAATGTTGGAAAAATATTTTCGAAGTTATCTCCTTAGGTACATTAAAGAACACTTACAAGTACATTGATTTTCCGAGTTTCGTGAAAATATTTCGAGCAATTTTTGAGAAGATTCTAAAAGCCTATAAAATCGATTATATAAAGTTGTCCTGCAAACAACATGTCCAAAATATGTAATATAATTTTCTTATGACTTACCATCTTTGGAATCACAAAACAATTATTTTTCTCAAAACTTCGAATTCAAATTTTTTCCAATAGTAATACTCCCCCTTCCTATGTATTCCATATATAAGTACGTTAAAGTAAAAATAGCGTGTCGCTTGATTTTATTTCATCTTTCTTTTTTTTCGCCAGGTGCGGACTCTTTACTAAGCAGGCAAGTTTCTGAAAGAACCACTAGATAGAGTTAATATTTTACACTTTCGTGTTAAACGAAACACGACTCTTAAATAGCAATAAATAACTGAGCAGTCAACATTTTATCAATGCGAGTACAACAGTTCTTTAGTCCTGTTAATAACTGATTCTGATAAGCACCACACAAATGTGAACTAATGAAGGGAATTAGTCTAATCAACTATATTTTATTAATTTATTTATAGAAATTTACATCTTAATAATAAAAAAAATTACTAAGTGTGAGAAATGTTTCAGATCACTTGATAATCTTGGATAGGAACCACTCAACGGTGGATCTTTAATCATTGCTTTAAGATCCCGTGACCATCTTCTTTTTAGATGCCTAGGAGGATAAGTGTTTGAGTGGGTAAAGACTTTGGAATAAAAGGAATAATATCTATTTCGGGCCATATCTGCAACGAATGGAATGTAGAGGTCTTTGTACATGAGTTTATTTGTGACGTAATAAGCAACCTAGGTTTTGGATTGAAAGGATTGTAAACGGGAGAACTTGATGGTTTGGTTGAGCCCCAAAGCTCAATTCCATGTACCCAAAATGGTGTGATTATCAAAGTGTAAAAGAATTTTTGTAGTAAGTTTAGAGCGTTTGTCAAGTAGGTGTTTTAGTAATCGGAATCTAAGAGCAATTTCTTGTCGCTTCAGTCTAGTATGGGGGGAGGGGTTTCAAGTAAGTCTCTTGTATAGATGAAGTTTTAAGTATCGAGTTAACAGGTGTTGGTGGAAAATAAAAAAAATTGGTGATCTAATGGATTTTGTGAGGATTTATTTGGGCCCTCCAGTTATGACACTATTATTCAACGGATTTTATATGTTATATGTTTTATATTATATAAATGAATTTTATATGCTATATATTATATAAATGGATGTTATAGGAAGTATATGGATGTTATATGTTATATAAATGAACGTTTCTAAACTTTCCAATATATACACCTATCACATGCCGTATAGTGCATCTCTTGCTCCACTCCCAATAGTAATTCTGCTAACATCGGTGAAACCAAAAACACCTTAAAAGACCTCATCACACAATACAAATATTTTGTTTCCTCACATAATTATTCTGCCTCAAACCTTTCCGAACATCCTCTACATTTAAACTATACCTTTGATTTTGATAAAACTTCTATTCTTGCCGCAGTTCGTAACCATGAGAAAAGGCTTCTATATCCAACTAGAACCTTCTTCTAACAATTTAAAATCCTAAAACAGAACTTATCGTTAATATATCACCAAATTGTTAATTTATTAAAAAAGTAACAATGTTAATTTTTTTCTCCCCGTGGTTTATGTTTTTCTATGATATTTAATTATTTCTCGTCACCCATTTGTATGTTTCCTTTTTTAAATAATTTTAAATTTCTTAATTGTACCCTTGGAAGTATGTTGTAACGTATTCTTGACCTTCCGGTAGCTTCTTCATCTTCCTAATGGATGCCCAATGGATGTTATATGTTGACTTCAATCAACGTTAAAAGGGTCATTAACGTCTTTTTTCGTTCACGATTAAGTAATCAATATTGAAAAATATTTTATTTGAAAATAAAACTTATAAAAAAGTTCTTTTAAGGCAAACTCTTTGTTTGACATTCTTGGTATTATTAAATTCTCCAAGTTTCAATTTAATATCAATTAGTCAAGTTTTTGCATGTCGATCCCTTTTCCTAGGATTCTTAATCGATAGAAAGGGTATCGACCTTTCCGATTAAAAAATACCTTTTTACTCCTCAGAGGTAATCATCAACTTCAACATTAACTTTACTGGAAAGTAGCACTTCAACGAAATTGGACGAAATATTGAGTCATTTCATATAAAACATCGTTTATAATATAACAGGAATGGTTATTTAGTAAAACAACTCTATGGAATCAAAACATTTTTATTGAAAATATTTAATCTCATTTTTATATATTTTCAATAAAGTTTCATCAACTTCTCAATACCATAACTGAAAAATTCAGAGTTTTGTAAAAAAGTGAAATCAGAAAATGAGATTTTGACCTGAGAATCATTTTCTAAATTTTATCTTTGAAGAAGTTGTCAAAATTTCTGAACAAATGGAAATCTGTTGGAGATATTTCTAGCGAATAAGAGGAGTGTGGAAGGACTTTTAGTTCCTTCACGTCTGTCGTGAAACATGAAAATTATAGCTCCCTTCCCATTAACCAATGCAGGTTGTTTTTGGATACATTAAGTCAATATTACTGCAGTACGATCTAGATGTGATGGGCAAAAAGAAGAAATGAATTATTTCTGCCCCAGAACTCAATGATGTAACTTGGGTTTATAAATGTGTCACATCTTTCTTCGATATTTAACCTTTAACCCTACAGACGCCAAATTGAAGTATCCACATTTATGGAGCGACTAAATAGACAATTCAAAAAACACAAACTTTTCAATCGCAATTTTTAAGACTGGCAACGAACGCACCACTGTACGTTTCAAACAACACGATGCACACCGATGTACACATTCCGACTGTAATGATACTCATTCATATGACTTTCAAACGGTTCCACAACACAATACAGTCGGTGCTTTCTCCTAAGGTATCATCACCTTAAACAATGCATTTTTTTAACCGTCTGTGTAGGGGATTTTCCATTTCGAAAATAAAAAATCATTAAATAACGAAAATGAATTTTTCTCTTTCATTTTGGGCAAGCAAAATACCTCTTAAAGATAAGGAATCTCGGATGAAACTGATGCATAAAAGCACTTTAACTAATATTTTTTTTAGAATATGAAAACATTATTGACCAAGTAAACATGATTTTATAAACACAGAGAGAATTAAATTGAAATATTGAAGAACGCTACAAACTTATTTTATAACCCAATAGATAAGTGGGCTCGTTTCTCTAAAAAAAAAAAAATTAGACAGGGGAAGGTAAACATTTTTATTTTTCTAATGCTATAGAAATTTGTATTTTAGAATTTATTGAAGTGGTAATTACAAATATAAAGTTTATACTTTAAAGAATACAACAGTTTAACAAAGGATAAGAAAGACGTAATGAAAACGGGTAAGATCCCGTAGTCTGGGATTTTAGCGTTCGGATTGGATGTATCTATTTTTCTTCTTTAGTTATTCAAAAAGCTCTATATTTGTTTTATAATTATACATTGCTTATTGTTGCTAACAATAATGACAATTTGTTTTAAATAAACAGCATTAAATGTACTTTAGGGGAAAGTTCTTTGAAAAGTCAGTATTTAAGCCCTGCAAAGTATTTCAATGAGGATAACACTTACCTGGTATTAAATGGTATTTACCATTTGGCACTTACTTGTAATCAAAATCATTTGAGCTGTTCACTTCACGACGCTATATGTTACATATTATTTTTGCTAAAATCGTTGGCTTTCTAACGGTATATAATAAGTCTGTATTACAACTCTTATTTCCGAAAATATTTTCAATCTTTTTTTTTTTTTTTTATATAATTTATTTATTGTTACTTATAACTGTATAAAAATATATAAAACAAGTAAATTTGCTGTTAGTGATAAAATTACATTTCATTTTTCTACTCATTGATAGAACTATAATAACATTTCAAGAGAAAAAGATCCTGAGACCATCTTCCTTTTAGATGCTTAGGGCGATTAAGG
>NW_027110914.1:45143-45969 GCF_000696795.3 Halyomorpha halys
TTCATTTTTCTACTCATTGATAGAACTATAATAACATTTCAAGAGAAAAAGATCCTGAGACCATCTTCCTTTTAGATGCTTAGGGCGATTAAGGGTAGGAGAAGTATGGTTAGAAACATTGAGGTCCTGATGGATAACTTGATTTACGACAAAGTAAGGATTGTTAAGGATTTTAAAAACGATTTTAAACTGTAAGGATTGGATTCAGAAGGAATTCGATGGTTTAGTGGAGCCCCAAAGCTCAACTCCGTATGTCCAGATAGGTCTTATTATAGTCATGTAGATCAGTGTTTTGTAATGGATTGGAAGTTTTGACTGTTTGTCAAGTAACTTTTACAATAGTCGGAATCGAGGAGCAGTTTCCTGTGTTTTCAGACTTGTATGAGAATTCTATGTAAGTCGTTTATCCAGATGTAATCCTAAGTAACAGATCTGTTGGAGAGGAATAAGTGGAATATTATTAAAGGATACTGTGTGGCAGGAAACCATAGCTTTACGATGAAGGTTAAATGTGATTTCGTAGGATTTATTTTAATCCTCCAATTTTGGCACCATTCTTCAAGGGTGATGATGTGGAATTGGAGCGTTTGGGATGCAATGTAAGGATCATTATTCACTGAAAATAGACATGTGTCATCGGCATGCATGGTGAGGATAGTGTTAGAATGAGTAGGGATGTCAGCTGTAAAAACTGTATAAAGAATAGGGACAAGGAAAACTCAAAACGTGTATTTCCATCGAAAGCTCTAATTCAAAATATAGAACGATCGTAATACTTCATATTATTATATATATTCCACATATAGGTAAGTGAAACAAAAAAATA
>NW_027110914.1:46019-49067 GCF_000696795.3 Halyomorpha halys
TTTCATTTTTCTACTCATTGATAGAACTATAATAACATTTCAAGAGAAAAAGATCCTGAGACCATCTTCCTTTTAGATGCTTAGGGCGATTAAGGATAGGAGAAGCATGGTTAGAAACAATGAGGTCCTGATGGATAACTTGATTTACGACAAAGTAAGGAATGTTAAGGATTTTAAAAACGTTTTTATACTGTAAGGATTAAAGGATTCCTTTAAGGATTGGATTCAAGAGGGATTCTATGGTTAAGTGAAGCCCTAAAGCTCAACTCCGTATGTCCAGATAGGCCTTATTATAGTCATGTAGATCAGCGTTTTGTAATGGATTGGAAGTTTAGACCGTTTGTCAAGTAAATTTTACAATAGTCGGAATCAACGAGCAGTTTCCTGTGTTTTCAGACTTGTATGAGAATTTATGTAAGTCGTTTATCCAGCCCTAAGTAACGGATCTGTTGGAGAGGAATAAGTGGAATATTATTTAAGGATACTGTGTGACAGGAAACCATGGCTTTACGATGAAGGTTAAATGTGTTTTCGTAGGATTTATTGGAATTTATTTTAATCCTCCAATTTTGGCACCATTCTTCAAGGGTGATGCTGTGGAATTGGAGGATTTGGGATGCAATAGACGGATCACTATTCACTGAAAATAGACATGATTTATCGGCATGCATGGTGAGGATAGTGCTTGGATGGGTTGGGATGTCAGCTGTGAAAACTGTATAAAGGATAGGGCCAAGGATACTACCCTGGGGTACACCAGCAGACTGGCGGAATAGGGATGAATAAGCCCTGTTGTGATTGACTTGAAATAATCTGTTGGAGATATAAGAAAGGATAATGATAAAATATGTAGGGGATAGGAATTTACAGATCTTGTACAGCAGCCCAGGGTTCCAAACTCAATCAAAAGCCTTTTTCAATCTGAAAAAAAATATTTTACCTCTTATCACCTTATGTTAATTATCAATTTTTTTCATATTTTATATTTATCCACTTTTCACAAGTAAAAATTTGAGATTTTATTTTTATTCCTTATTTTATTATATTTTTATTCATTTAAGCTCTGTCAGAGTATTTCAATGATAATAAGACCTATCTGATATTAAAGACCGTTTCATTGAACAGTGAAAGGGCAAGATAAATCAAAAATTTGTCATATTTGAGAAAATCAAAAAATGCGAATAATCGATTCTATAAAATTGTCTCCAGCTCGTTTATAGAAAACATAGCGGTAAGATCGCATGCATATATCCGCCCGAAATATGTAAATTCGTTTTCATACATTTGGTTTTTGAGCTACACATGCACACAACACACAGGAAATTTCACTAGACTTACTTATTTGGACTAAGGGAACTTAAAACCTGTATCACACGCAGCCAAATTCCTGATTTTAGGGACTCAGGAAAGCTCATAACGTGTTGTTTCCATCGAAAGCTCTAATTCAAAATATAGAACGATCGTAATACTTCATATTATTATATATATTCCACATATAGGTAAGTGAAACAAAAAAATATACTATTAAAATATGGCATAATATTCTCTAATATCGCGGTGATTACTTTAGACGATGGGAATAGAATTGGTCCGAATTTGAACAAAATGGGAGGTATTGAAGAAGTTTACCAAGGGAGGGACTTAGTGAAGGAGAAAAACACCTCATTCATATTCAGAGGGAAAGGGGGGCGCTGAAGGGGGGCTAAAAAAGAGAGACTAACTGACCCTAGCGCCTAAATAGCCCCGGGGTCAGTTTACTGAATCAAAATAAGAGATCCTCCCTTCCCTCTCTGCCTCGCCCAATGTTTTTATTTTATATCCTCACTCCCTCCTTCATATTATAATGTAGTTATTGTATTGGTTATGATATCGTATTAATTATGTTTTTTCCTTTCACTTAACTATAAGTAGGATATATGTTCGGGCTTCCTTATAACATACCCAACTATATGATAGATTTGGAAACAGGATTTTAAATTACATATTGAATATATATTAAAAGTGCTTACTAAAACTTTAAACCACAAATACTAGCTAAAGTATTCATTAAAAAGAATTCAACATGAAAAAATAGGAAGAATGTTTGACACTACAATATAAAAAACAAAAAAATCCCAACAACTCTTATCAAATTACATTTACCCTTTGTCGTAAACCTACCTTTGTTCTAAATCTTTACCCCTGTCGAACAGACTCGCTACCTAGGGCCTATCTGGACAAACGACAAACTTTGTGAGAATTCAAGACTGAAAAGACAGGAAATTGTCTGAAATATTAAAGCACGGTCTAAACTTCGAATCCATTACAAACGACTGATCTACATGACTATAATGAGGGTCTGTCTGGGCATTTGGAGTTGAGCATTGTAGCTCCACTAAACCTTTGAATTCCTCTCTTATCCAATCCTAACAATCCAGAATCCTTCGTAAAGTTCTCAATGCTTCTTACTTTGTCACAAATGAATCAATATTGCCGATTTCTGATATCAGAATCAGGTATCAACCCTTCCATGATAAACTCCCTAACCAACCAAACCCACTTGTTTTTAACCTATACAGATTCTATACAGGATAATCCTTCCAGGCTGATAGATGCCATGGAGACCTGGTACTCTTAAAATTCTACTAGAATAGATTCTCCACAAGATCATCTTGCCATTGTATAACACACATTTAATTTACTTTTTGAATATCTATCAATAATAACGGTATCAGTGTTGTTAATTTCAATAAATTAATAATAAAAAAAATGCTAACATAAAGCTTGAACCATAATTCAAAGATACCTTTTACTGGCAAAACCATCCATAAAGACCTAAATGATCCTTATGTAACCCGAACCCGATATCATTCCTTCCATTATAAACTCCCTAACCACCCAAACCCACTAGTTTCTAGCCTTGCTTCCTCTTCCATTTCTGGCAATCCTCCTAGGCGCCTGAAAAGAAGATGGCCTCGTGGCCTTATATTGTAAAAGGTTTTTAGAGTTCTACTACTGGGTAGTTTCTCTACATGCTGTATCATATCATTATCATTATGTCATTATGAT
>NW_027110914.1:49169-52129 GCF_000696795.3 Halyomorpha halys
AATACTGGCTAAAGTATTCATTAAAAAGAATTCAACATGAAAAAATAGGAAGAATGTTTGACACTACAATATAAAAAACAAAAAAATCCCAACAATTACAATTATCAAATTACATTTACCCTGTGTCGTAAACCTACCTTTGTTCTAAATCTTTACCCCTGTCGAACAGACTCGCTACCTAGGGCCTATCTGGACAAACGACAAACTTTGTGAGGATTCGAGACTGAAAAGACAGGAAATTGTCTGAAATATTAAAGCACGGTCTAAACTTCGAATCCATTACAAACGACTGATCTACATGATTATAATGAGGCCTATCTGGGCATTTAGAGTTGGGCATTGTAGCTCCACTGAACCTTTGAAATCCTCTCTTATCCAATCCGATTTCTGATATCAGAATCAGGTATCAACCCTTCCATGATAAACTCCCTAACCAACCAAATCCACTTGTTTTTAACCTGGGTTCTATACAGGATAATGCTCCCAGGCTTCTGATAGATGGCATCGAGACCTGCCAAATTTCAAGAGTAAAATTCTACTAGAGTAGATTCTCCAGAAGACCATCTTGCCATTGTATAACATAAAATTAATTTACTTTTTGAATATCTATCAATAATAACGGTATCAGCGTTGTTAATTTCAATAAATTAATAAAAAAAAAAATGCTAACATAAAGCTTCAACCATAATTCAAACATACCTTTTACTGACAAAACCATCCATAAAGACCTAAATGTTCCTTATGTAACCGATCTAGCCCGAACCCGATATCATTCTTTCCATTATAAACTGCCTAACCACCCAAACCCATTAGTTTCTAACCTTGCTTCTTCTTACATTCCTGGCAATCCTCCGAGGCACCTGAAAAGAAGACGGCCTCGTGACCTTATATTGTAAAATGTTTTTAGAGTTCTACTACTGGGTAGTTTCTCTACATGCTGTATCATATCATTATCATTATGTCATTATGATCAAATTTACTTATTGTATTTTTTATACAGTTGTAAATATCAATAAATAAAAAAAAAACAATAAAAAAAAAACTTTTACTGGAATTTTAAAATAAGCAGCTTTGACATTACATTAACGTTGTACTCTCTACCTGATTACCTGAAACATTTACCTTACTTTTTAATTAATTTGATATTTATTTATTGACATTTACCACTGTATTTAGGCATTGAGGATTTTTGATTGTAAGGATTGGACGCGATAGGAATTCTGATCCACATAACTATAATAAGAGCTATGTGGACACAATTGAGCTTTGGGGCTCCACTAAACCTTCGATTTCCTTTCGTATACAATCCTTACAATCCAAAATTCTTCGTATTATGCTCAATGCTCCTTACTTTGTCAGAAATAAAATAATCCATAAAGACCTTAATGTTCCATATGTAACCGACGTAGCTCGAACCAGATATCAATCCTTCCATTATAAACTCCATAACCACCCAAACCCACTAATTTCAAACCTTGCTTCCTCTTCCATTCTTGGCAATCCTCTTAAAAATAACCACAAGACGTTTTAATGTAAAAATGTTATTAGAATGCTACCAATTGTAGTTCTTCTACATGCCTCTATGCATTGTAATCTCATTTTTTTTTTATTTAATTATTTATTTATTGTTATTTGCAACTGTATACAAATATATACAACAAGTAAATTTGCTGTAGGTGACATTGTGACATGATAAAAACATCCGGAGAATCGACCCACTGATAGAACTCCAATAACATTTCTAGATGAGAAGATCGAGGAGAATTTTCAGAATCCTAGGAGGATTATTAGGTAATGAAGGAGAAGCCAGGTTAGAAAGATATGGTTTTGGATGGTTGAGAAGTTTATCATGGAAGGAATGATAAATCTGGTTCTGGCCTATCGGCAACATATGGAACATTGAGGTCCTGATGGATGACTTGATTTGTAAAAAAGTAAGGAGCGTTAAGGATTTTACGAAGGATTTTGGACTGTAAGGATTGGATTCGGGAAGAATTGAATGATTTAGTAAAGCCCCTAAGCTCATCTCCTTATGTCCAGATATGCCTTATAATAGTCATGTTATGTAGATCAGTCTTTTGTAATGGATTGGCAATTTAGATTATCTTGTAAATGTTTAAATAGTCGAAATTGACGAGCAGTTTCTTGTATTTTTAGTATTGTATGAGGATTCCATGTCAATCGTTTTTCCAGATATAGCCATAAGTAATGGATCTGTTAGACAGGAATAAGAGGGGTATTATTGAAGGATACTGTAGGGCAAGAAGTCATTGGTTTACGACGATGGGTAAATGTGTGTGATCCATCTCATATTAAATTTAATAAATTATTTTTATATAAATGCAGTTGTAAATGTTAATAAATATGAAAATAAAGGATTAATAATGGAGTTGAAAATGCATACAAATGATTAACTGCAAAAGAAAAAAAAAAGTAGTACATTTCAAGGCGAGATCAGCAGAGTACAATACAATATATTGTAACAAGATAACAACTGTGGTTATGTTCATATTGGAAGAAGATAGTTGACCGTATGAAGTAGATTGCAGGAAGATGGCCATTAAAGGTATCAAAATAGTAAAAGAAAACTATTTATTGTTAACCAACGTTAACAACCAGTTGGTAGCAGAACTTCATTCTTATCAACCCTGACGAAGCCCTGCAAAGTGGGACGAAGCATTGGTTAACACTAACTAGTTTTCTTTTTCTATATTGATACCTTTATTGACCGCCACCCGGACTATCTTCCTCCTATGGGGTGATTTTCGTGTTTTTCTTCGTACCCTGCTCTGGGAAAATTTTTAGCAGACACAAATATAAGGTATAAACAATTGCTCGAACCTTTTTAGTTATTTTCTGGAGAAATGAGTATAATCTCTACTTTATTTGACTATTTTTTTAAGCGAGCAGTGAACTCCTAAATCTTAATTACCAACTGTGGTTTAAGACTGTGAGTTTAC
>NW_027110914.1:52179-52786 GCF_000696795.3 Halyomorpha halys
GACATTATATTAACGTTGTACTCTCTACCTGATTACCTGAAACATTTACCTTACTTTTTAATTAATTTGATATTTATTTATTGACATTTACAACTGTATTTAGGCATTGAGGATTTTTGATTATAAGGATTGGACGCGATAGGAATTCTGATCCACATAACTATAATAAGAGCTATGTGGACACAGTTGAGCTTTAGGGCTCCACTAAACCTTCGAATTCCTTTCGTATTCCTTCCAATCCTTCGAATTCCTTACAATCCAAAATGCTTCGTATTATGCTCAATGCTCCTTACTTTGTCAGAAATAAAATAATCCATAAAGACCTTAATGTTCCATATGCAGTAGCTCGAACCAGATATCAATCCTTCCATTATAAACTCCCTAACCACCCAAACCCACTAATTTCATACCTTGTTTCCCCTTCCATTCCTGACAATCCTCTTGAAAATAAAATGGCCATAAGAAGTTTTAATGTAAAACGTAATGTAATCTCATATTAAATATTATAAATTATTTTTATATAAATTCAGTTGTAAATGTTAATAAATAAGAAAATGAAGGATTAATAATGGAGTTGAAAATGCATACAAATGATTAACTGCAAAAG
>NW_027110914.1:54061-55820 GCF_000696795.3 Halyomorpha halys
TTTAAAAAAATAAATATTATGTCGGTAAAAAAAAAATTATAAACGCTCCTATTTACTTATATGGATTATATAGTAAGTGGAAGTTGATTGATCGTTAAAACTTTAGAATTAGAGTTTTAGAATGGAAATACACGATTTGAGTTTCTTTGAGCCAAAATAACATTTGTGTGTTGTATATCAACGTAAAATTAAAAAGTCATTAATAGCAGCTACGTCGTATTCATATTGCAATGACTAAAGTTTAAAAAATCTTTAGAATACCTTTGATTTTGTTTGTTTGAAATAATTAAACATTTTACATTTTTTTTTCCTATTTAAAAAGGGATAAATACAAAATATCAAAGGGTTTGATAATTAACTTCAGGAGATAGAAGGAAAAACATTTTTTTCTTAGTTTAAAACACATTTTCGAAAATAAGAAGGGTGATATAGATGTATTATATACCGTTGGAAAGCCAAATATTTTAAAAATTGAATATGTAACAAATAAAGTTGTCAAAATTCTTAAAATGATAATCATATAAATAAAGGATTTGCTCTTGCACAAATTTGATCGCTACTCTGCAAGGTGCACGCAAACTGCGTTCTCGCCAATTTTGACATAATTTATCAACTGTATTAAATGAGTTTATATTTATACAAAATCACAAAAATTAAAATTCGCCTACAGTAAAGAAGGGTAAAAAAAAAATAAGAAAACGAGAGTCAGATTCATATTCTAATTATGCCATAGTGAGGTTATAATATACCAATCTATTAGTTTTTGACTGAAAAATAAAAAATATATTGTCAATTGCATTAAATGAGTTTAAAATAAATTGGGTGAAAAACTGTATTTTTTAAGAAAAAGTGAGTCAGATTCAGTTTTTAGTGTCCTTAAAAGATAATTCGGTACGAAGTTTTACAAAAAACACATCTATTTTTGTAAAAACGGTCAGATATAGTTTGCATTGTAAAGAGATTTTTAAAAACGTTAAAATGTAACAAAACTCAAGAAAGTAAAATTTGCAAATACGCCAGTTTGACTTTTCTTTCAGTATACTGGTGGTGTACAAATAAAATGTGAAAGAAGAAACTTATATATATAAGTTTAAAAATGTCCCATATTTTATGACAATTAATCGTACTTATTACCAGTTGAGTATTCGGAGTTTTCTACAACACATTGTCGCCCCCTTGTGCAGCCCGCAAGGCATCGAAGTGTAACAGGTCGCACGGATCTAACGCAGGCGCTTAAAAAGTTTTCAACAAGTTTAGAAGAGTATCAAAACTTAAAAATTGTATAATTAGTATAAGAGTATAAGTAGGCTCTAATTTTAACAGATTTATTTATTTTTTATGTTTATTACATGTTTTTACATTCCTTTAATTTAATTATACAAAATAAAAAAAATAAAAAATATTTTTTATTTTATTTTAAAGGATTGTTGGTTTTAGATTAACCTTTTTACTAAATATTATATAGAGGTGTATTATATACAAGATACTGAATCACATTTCTTTAATATTGAAAAATTGTTCAAAAACAGTTTGAACACATTTTATCACAGGTAAGTAAAGGTAAAATCCAACAATTGTCAAAACGGAAAAAACGATAATCATTAAATTCTTTAACATTTTATATTCGTCCATTGTTTATTACTGTTGAGTTTAAGAGAGAAATATTTATTGATAATTATTACAATTTGCCACAACCTTGGGCAATAAATAATAATTATAAATGATCGCATTCATACTTAAATGTGATAAATATTTTTTT
>NW_027110914.1:55910-58205 GCF_000696795.3 Halyomorpha halys
AAATGCATCGAAAAATATATAAATATATATAAACCGAAAGATAAATAAAATGAACGTAATCAAACTATTCACATGAAGAAGTATAAGTAAAATTAACAATGAAATAAAGTAAAATTTTTGAAATTAAAATAAAAAAGTAAAATTTTGAGCTAGTATAACAATAAAAAAAATAAGCACTTGTGGCATTTACGCTGTTATGCCCAATATTTACACTCTTGACTTGAGAATACCCGAGCTCACTCTATCCCCACGCACTAGGCGTAGAGCAAGGCACTTTGAGACCATAGCGAGCCCTCTCACCGTGCCAATGATGATGTCTAATGAGCCAGTGGAGGCTGAGTAAGTGTGCTCATGAAGTTTAGATAATTATTTTTTTAAATCAACAATACTAAGGGTATTTAATATATCCTATCCTAAATAGAAAACCCAAATTAAAATCAGAAACAGCTATTCTTATTTTTAAAACAATTTTCAGACCACTGCTGATGTCCAAAAGGAAAAAATTATTATTTTTTACAGAAATAAGTCATATTTATGACAGTTAAAGGAGCAGTGACCTACACCTTGGGAAATCCAACCACAACCCGAAGACTGAAGCCCAGGCTGCTGCAGGACATCCTGTTATAAATTCTATATTTATCAGTTCTGTTACTGTCACACTAAAATTTTAATCTATCTTAATTCCTTTCTCCCCCCCCCTTCATCTTTATCTTAAATTCATTTTAATTTTTTCCCATTAGAAGTCAATTATTTATTTTGTTAAATCTATAAATGTCATGGTTTTTGTTATTAACATTTCTTTTATCTATTACTGAGAATTATTATTTTAATCTATTTATTATATCTTAATTTTTTGTTTTATTTATAACATGCTATATAGTTTGGGGGGGGATGTCTTTTGTATAAGACTATACCTCCCATAATCAATTATTAAAAAAAAAAATACCTCTTTCATTTACCATGTAAGGCCCACCAGGCCGATCTGGAATCAAATAAATAAATAAAAAAAGGGTATTTACATTTTTAATCGAATTTTATTCGTTCTATGCTATGAAAATTTTGATAGGCTTGAGGTTTGAATTATTAATATAAGAAAATTAATAATATAAGATAAATCTTTAATGTTATAGCAGCGATTGGAAAATCTTTCAATCTATTCCAAAGAGGTAGATAAGATGAAGCATTAAGTCATTCCATTTGCATTATTACCCTCGAGAGGAAGGTGCTAGCTGAGAACTAATAACTTGGTTATCTTGCCACTTGTATGTAAATGGTCCTCCGAGTCCGAGCGTTAGTGGTTTGGATTTATGCTTCTACTTAATGCTCCTTAGCATCTGCTTAATTCAATTACTGATAGTTTATATCATCAGCCAATGCTCTGAGAATTAGCTTTAGGTAACAGCGAATAAACTGCTGATAATGGCCAGGGAAAAAAATTAAAATAAAACACGACTTCGGTATCAATTTTTTTTTTAAATAGTATAATTTAGCGCACTGCCTTCTCACATTTTTGTTATAATTAATCCTCGTTTGATGAAGAAAATATATTGTTACTTTATATATAATCCTTTCACTTTTATGAGACTAGTTTTATTGTTTAAATAAAATAATTTATATCCAAATTAAGTCTCAAAATACTATTTATTATTTCTTTATATGTACAACCTGGCCAATCTTAAGGAGAATGTTGCACCACTTGCAACTCTCATCCAATAGCAGCATAGGTTATTAATTTCTGGCAAACTATGTTGTTTTATAAGAAAGTGATAATAGTGTTGAGTTAATCTGTAATTAAAAGTTTTCAAACGTAAAGTAAAAGTGACAAAATAATAGCTTTAAAAAAGTTTTTAAATTGTTAGATGTGAGGTGTAAATTTATAAATAAGATTGTCCTTTAGGATAGCAAAGTTGGCCGAAACGTTGGACATTTAAAGAAATAATAAAGAATTTTTTGAGACCTAACTAGAATACAAACTATTTTATATGAACAGTATATTTTTACTTTCACTTGCCAGTACATAAAATATGGAAGTAAAGGAACGTATTGAAATCTTGAAAAATTTTGAATTCGAATCTTCATAGGAAATACACGTTTTGAGGTATGTGCCTAGCTCAAAAAAAAAAATTACAAAAATCGTACGAAACTGTAAACTCATGTCGTAGAGAGCAGATCGTACTGACTAGGCTGCACGAGGCTCACTCATTCCTATGTTATCTCAAAATAAACGCTTCTGAAATTTCAATATTGTAACAAAAATTGGGCAATAATCCATGTCTTGCAGTAATGCCCATATTT
>NW_027110914.1:58420-61193 GCF_000696795.3 Halyomorpha halys
TGTGATTTCTGGAGACCTCCTGGGGTTCACCCAGCCTCATAAATTGGGTACCCTTAATTGCGTAAAAATCTGGCAGTCGAGAGTAATTCTGACCAAATCACCTCCACAATCCACAGCAAAGGCGATGTTTGCCTAGTTACCTACAGGCGACCAGCCTATTCTAACCATAATGGGAGGGGGCTCAAGTTATTCATTTTGTGGGACCGGCACTTAATGAAAAAGTCAACGCTCCCAGGCCGTATTTGAACCGGCACCACCAGCAGATCTGAGAATAGGCCTAACCATCTGAGCTAAGGACGGCGCCAAAATAAGAAATCAATGGCGTTGATGAACAGTACTGTATTACGCTATTAAACCAAAACAAACAAACAACGAGAGTCAAAAATCTGAATCTAAAATTTTGTACAATCGTAATACCTGCTCATACTGTATATTAAATATATCAGTTAGCGAAAATAATAACCAATGAAAATAAATTCGCGAGTATCTTGTAATTGTAAAGATATCGAATAGTATTCTGTGAGCGGCCTTGAGCAGATCATTTTAACTCGAAATCCGTTTTCTCACTAGAAAAATCAAAACTGTATCCTCTAGGATGCACAGCTTTTGAGAGCAAAAAATTCTCAAGTGGACAGATATCTCATTGATTTTAGTATCTATGTCTATTAGTATTAGTCAAAGAAAATTATACATACAGTCTTAACTCTTTACCTACAGACCGATCATGAAAATGGGAGTGATGGGCTCATTTCGAAGAACATACACATTTAAAAAAAAACACCTCTAGAAACATTCCTTCATAAATTCTGAAAAGATATTGAACTGGCTACTTTCATTCCACATTATTTCGCTAATTATCCATTAAAAGTATAAAAAGTGCGAATAAATATTTGTAAGATAAAAAATAAATTCTTAAGATGACTAAGCTATATTCTTTAAAATACTTTTAACTCATTAATCAATTTAAACACGTGAGAATAAGTGTGACATTGAAAACGAATTACAGATTATTTTAGTCTTGTCAAATTTTGACCTTGATCCCGATATCATCGTGGCACGTGCGATCCCAGATAAAGGAAACACAATTTAATTTTTTTTTGTTGACCACGTAAGGCCAAACTTTTGGAAAAGGTTATCCTGAATTATCTCCTAGAATTCAACGGAGAAAATATAAATCCCCCTTTATAACTGGACAATGGACTGAGCACTAATTTTCCACATTACGATCAGGGGCTTTAAGGGTATCCTGGAGATTTAGTTTTTAATACATCCATATATCAATAGCTCATTAGCTATGTCTGACACTAAAACAGGTAGTCTATACTAAAATCCTACAGTTCTAAAAGTCATAGCGGTGTGATTGCTCGAGTTGGATACGATATATTATGTATACATAGTCACTGCTTATTTTTTCCACGTTTGAGAGATAAATGAAAAAATGTTTATTCAGTCTATTTTATTTATTTAATACCAGATCTGTCTGGTGGACCTTGCATGGTTAATGTAAGAGGTATATATATATTTTTTTAACAATTGATTATAGGGGGTGGATTTTTTTCTTCGGCCAAGACTCCTATTGGAGTCCTATATTACCTAACTAAATTGGGGGTCAAAGTTTTTCATTTTGTGGGACCGCCACTTAATGTCAAAAGTCAACGCCCCAGGCCGGATTCGAACCAGCACCACCAATAGACATCAAATTGTTAAGACTTTGTCTTAACCACTGAGATACGGGGGTCCCCAAGGGTGGGGGGTTATAATCTCATACAAAATACACCCCTAACTATACACAATGTTATAAATATAAAAAATTAAGATAAAATAAGCATATTAAAATAATGATTCTTAATAAAAGACAAAAGTAAAGTTAATAACAAAAACAGAGACATTTATGGATTTAAAAAAAATAAATAATGACTTCTAATGGGAAAAAAGTGAATTTAAGAAAAAGATGAAGGGAAAAACATTTAAAATAAAATAAAATGTTAGAATGACGATTACAGAACTGATAAATACAGAACCTATAACAGGATATCTTGTAGTAACCTGGGCTTCAGTCTTCGGGTTGTAGTTGGGCTTCCCAAGTTTTAGGTAAATGGGAGTAGAACTTCATGAATCGATTTTTCATGTAAACTCTATTGACTCCATTTGTGATTCCCAATACAATTACCTGTTTCTTACAAACCAAGGGTCATCCTCTGCAATTCTTAGGACATTATTTGTTGCTATTCCTCAGACTTCACAGCCATAGATCAGCAGTGACCTGTGAATTACTTTTAAAATAAGAATAGCTGTTTCTGGTATTAATTTGGATTTTAACATACGATGATGAAGAATGGTGTAAAAACTGGAGAATCAAAATAAATCCTGACAAATCCCACCAGCTGATCTTTACTCTCCGTCGTAAACCTCTGCTCTCCTTTCCTACAGTATCCTTTCTAAATACACCACTAATGCCTGTTGAACATATTCAATACTTAGGACTCCATCTTGTCCAAGAGACTTACTTGGAATCCACACACAAGACTGAAACGACAAGAAACTGATCGTAGATTCCGATTGCTACAACACTTACTTGACAAACGGTCTAAACTTCCCATTGACTACAAAAAAGTAGTATATACCACGATAATCAGACCAATTTGAACATATGGAATTGAGCTCTGGGACTCCACCAAACCATCAAATGCTTCTCGCATCCAATCGTTACAATCCAAAATCCTACGTAAAATCCTTGATGCTCCTTATTACGTCACAAATAAACTCATTCACA
>NW_027110914.1:61718-63458 GCF_000696795.3 Halyomorpha halys
ATGGGTGGTTCCTTCCTAAGATTTTCAAGTGTATAGGAAACATACTACATATTTACCTATTGTATTATTTTGTACAGTTGTAAATTACATTAAATAAATAATTAAAAAAAAAATTGTATTTTCTATTCAAGATAGGATATAGCATTGCTAACATTTGCGTAGGTTTGAGTTAGTTTGATGTTAATATGGTGATTCCAGGTAAGGCGGCGATCGAGGTGAATTCCCAGGTATCTTACTGTTTCACTGGCAGGATTCCATTTTAAATTTTTACCTTTGAGGATCAGTTCTACTGCGTATCCCGTTGTGTTTAAAGACGTATGTTTAATTTTGACAACCCCGGGATAAATGTTAGGATATTACTCAAATTTATTATAATTTAAAGGTATCTCTTGGTGATATAGGGAGACTCTATTCTTGATTGAACTAAAAGACATTATTTATAATCTTTAAACTTTCTTGAGACGGGTTAATATTCTTTCAAAAAATAAATATTATCCATTTTATTCTCAGAACATTTTTTATTCCTTTATTAGTCCGACGTTTAGGCCAATTCGGCCATCCTCAAGGACAATCTATCAAAAACAGCTTTTATTACACTTATGATCTTTAAAAATTCTAAACAGATAACAATATTATTAATAAATTATCATACCTTAATACAATTCTAGAACCAGATCATTTTAAAAACAACTTTATACAGGCTATTCTGCTTAGGTCATTTATATCAGTCCACAAATTATCTTATGAGGAATTAAAACATTAGATAATCATATAATAAATAAACTAAATGCTTCACCTGCGTGTAGGGAAGGTTACTACAAGAGATGTATTTTGTTTATTAATTCAGTAAAACGTGAATAATTTTATATATATTTATATTTTAATATTTTAAGGGGCTCCTATGTAAAATTATTTACAATTTACTGAATAAATGAACACAGTACGTGACTACAGAAATCATAGGTGGTGCTTCTAGGAAGAGCACACTGTAGCTCTTCGCTTTGGCGAGAAGCTATAGGAGTGTAGTACAGGCGGTTCCTGATAGTGTCGCTACAAATTAATAGCAAAGCATCCAAAATGGCTATCGTATTGTTAGCTCTAGCAAAGACTAGTGCAAGCTACTCCATTGGCCGCTTGATGGCACAAGGAATTCGCACAAATCAAATAATATTCAAAATTAGAAACTATTTTTTTTTAATAATTTATTATTGTTAATTACAACTGAATACACATATATACACCAAGTAAATTTGCTGTAGGTGACATAGTAACATGACACAAACATGTGGATAATCTACCCACTGATAGAACGCCAATAACATTTCTAGAGGAGAAGATCTCGAGGCCATCTTCTTTTCAGACTCATAGGAGGATTATTAGGTAATGAAGGAGAAGCCCGGTTAGAAACAAGTGGATTTGGATGGTTAAGAAGTTTATTATGGAAGGAACGGTATCTGGTTCTGGCCAAATCGGCAACATATGGAACATTGAGGTCCTGATGGATCACTTGATTTGTGTCGAAGTAAGGAACATTAAAGATTTTGGACTGTAAGGATTGGTTTCTGGAGGAATTTGATGGTTTAGTGGAGCATTTTTATCTTAAATCTGAACCATAACGATAATTATGCAAACAAAATTCTCTTAAAAATGTTCAGACTCATCACTTTTGCTTTACACCGATGATATCAATAAAAGTCTTCAAATAGATGTGCTACATCTCAAAGAACCTCTGCATATTCG
>NW_027110914.1:63508-64306 GCF_000696795.3 Halyomorpha halys
AACTATTGCAAATTCGAGCAAGTGCAAGCGTGAGGATTAGCTGGTACAAGTTGGCCTGACTTTGAAGTTAAGTGAAGTCTTTAGGCTACAAAGGCCGCTTAAGCTTCATTCATACCTATGTGTTCAGTTACCCTTGTTTTAGAACTGACAACACAAATATTTGTCCTCTTTGTGTTTTAATTATTCAAATAATTTCCCCAACTTTTCGATTTAATAATTAAGTAAGAAATATTTAATTTAAAATTTTATCGATTCGTAGTAAATACTTTGTTTCAAATCTTGTCTGTTACTTTTAGCCGTTCATTTTTTTTAAAACAGCACAAACATAAATTTATTAGGAAATTATATACGTTGAGAATTTCAATCAATCATCTTCTTGGCCTGAAGAACCTATATTGTATTTTTTAAAATTTATTTATTGATATTTACAACTGTACATAATTATAAAATACATCCAGTAAATTTGAGGAAATCATAATGGTATGGTACAGGCATGTAAAGAAACTACCAAATATTTTCACAATATAAGGTCTGGAGGCCATCTTATTTTCAGACGCCTCGGAGGATTGTCCGGAATAAAAGAGGAAGGAAGATTAGAAACTACTGGGTTTGAGTGGTTAGGGAGTTTGAAATGGAAGGATTGATTCTGGTTCGGGTTAGATCGGTTACAAATGGAACATTAAGGTCTTTTTGGATGATTTTATTTGTGACTAAGTAGGGAACATTTAGGATTTTACGAAGGATTTTGGATTGTAAGGATTGGATACGAGAGGAATTCGAAGGTTTAGTGGAGCCTCA
>NW_027110914.1:65191-66951 GCF_000696795.3 Halyomorpha halys
TGTGATATGGGATTGAAGAGTTAGGGATGTAATTAAAGGGTTATTATTTACAGCGAGCACATGTATTATGTCATCGGCATACGTGGTGAGGATAGTTTTAGGATTGGTTGGGATGTCTGATGAATAGATTGTGTAGAGGATAGGACCGAGGATACTACACCTGATGAACATCAGCGGACTGAAAGAAGAGGAATGAATAGGAACCATTGTGGTTTACTTTAAATAATCTATCAGTGAGAAAGTAATATATATTGCAAAAATATTTTTATAGTGCTCGCAGTGGATAGTTTCTCTCCATGCCTGCATTATACCAATATGATCTTCAAATTTAGTTGTTGTATTTTATGTACAGTTGTAAATTTCAATAAATTTTTTTTTTTTTAAAAATCAAACAATATCCGATAATAATTCTGGAACCAACATTGAATTTATAGGTTATGTAGAATGATTTTTATCATCTTCCATCCACTTTGATGATATTTTTCATGTCGCCTATCTTTGTTCCTTATTATAATGAAAATAGTACAAATTGAAGCCGACAAAAACCACAAGAACACACAATTGTGTGGGTTTGTGGCATTTAGCAAACTTTTAGATCCAGTAGAAACAGACTTGAATTAGAGTATATGTTTTATTTTTAAAAAATTAAGTATATTTATTTTTTTAAATATTAGAACTAACTTTAAAACTTTAGATCACAAATCAGAACGATATGAATAGAAATAGGTTTTAAAAAAGTCTGAATAAAGAGATATTCGTAAACAACATTGAAGGTTACAGCCGTTTTTACTGTCAGTCTTGGTTTCATGCCCTGGTCCTTTATAGCTCGGCACTTGGGAAAAAAAAACGATTTCCATTATGTGAGTTCTAATGAAATTTTACCGTCAACATTCGAAATAATTCAGAAGTATGAGCTGAAGAAACAGTCATTTTGAAATTATTTGAATTGTAGTTTTTGATGAAGAGCAATTGTATAACCTGCCACGATGAATGACAATAAGTATTTATTCATTCCATTTGTACAGACTAAACTTTTTGTTTATCTTTATTGAGATTTATAGCTGTAATACATTTTTTTTTTTTACAAGTTTATAATGGGGTGATACAGGCGTGTAGACAAATTACACATCGGTAGCACTCTAATAATGTTTTTATATTAGAAGGTTTCGAGGCCGTTTTCTTTTCAGGCGCCTCGGAGGATTGACAGGAATGCCTGAGGAAGCAAGGTTAGAAATTACTGGGTTTTGATGGTTAGGGATTTTATAATGGGAGGACTGATATCTGGTTCGGACTAGATCGGTTAGATTTAGAACATCAAGGTATTTATGTATGATTTTATTTGTGAAAAATTAAGGATCATTGAGGATCTTATGAAAGATCTTGGATTGGATACGAGAGGAATTAGAATTAAAACCTCGACTACATATGTCCAGATAGGCCTTATTATAGTTCAGACTAAACTAAAGAAAACAAATTAAATGATAATAATAAATAAGAAACAAAATATTAATATATGGTATTCATAACAGTAATTGTTTTGTTATTCTGTTATGTATATTATATGTACCGCTTCAACTCATGAAGGGTCATGGATGCAATTCTCGGTAAGGAAGTACTATTATTGAACCAGTCAGAATCCCGCTTCATGTGGCTGGGCAACCAACGGAGGGCTCTTGTACCCACATGGCTGACTTGTGGCAGCAGTGAAATAGAAAATAATTATTTGATATAGCCGAATTCGAACCCCTTGGAGTTAGTAG
>NW_027110914.1:67645-68246 GCF_000696795.3 Halyomorpha halys
GTGGCAGCAGTGAAATAGAAAATAATTATTTGATATAGCCGAATTCGAACCCCTTGGAGTTAGTAGGGCAGTGCCTTTCCACTGAGCCAACCCCTCCCACAATAACAGAATAATATCCACACAAAGTAATGAAAAATAATTTTTATAATTAAAATTAATACATCTAACATATACTCGCATATGTATATATACAATATTTATATTCAGTCTTTGAAACCCTGAGCCAAGCTTTACCACTCCCGTATGGAAAGGCAAAGCTCCTCAGTGCTTCTCTCCCAGACGCGTTATTGGTCAATGTTCTGTTAAACTATTTTCATTTTATTAATAACACAGAGGCAAAATAATATTTAAACAATGAAGCTAAGATCATTTACTAAACATGAAAATGTTAAAGTCGCAACAGGAAAAAAAAAAAAGAAACTTCCAACCTTAATAATAATGGTAAGATTTTTGACCGTTGATAATATACATGAGGAGAAGATGGTCGGGAGTGCGGTCAGGGGAGGACACATATCAGTAAAAACTTATTTATAAGTGCTAACGTTTCAGCCAGAATTTCTATCCTTCTTCAGGGCTGCTGGGAAGAGATGTAAATAAGTTT
>NW_027110914.1:68871-75488 GCF_000696795.3 Halyomorpha halys
GGATTGACGATTAATGTATGTAAGTATAATTGTAAATTACGATATAAATAGTTTGTATTTTTGGTATATTGAATACAACATTGTTTATACTGAAATACATTGAATTTTCATATTATAAAAAAATTTAACATATATATAGTATAATTTCAGTAAGCCGAACTGCGGTACTCCGAACACTTCATTAATCCAAACTAGTGTAAAAAAAAAGTTCTTTTTTGAAAAACTCAGCAAGCGATAACATTTTTATTTCATATTGAAGTGGAAGTGTATAAAGCACATTTTTAACTTCCCGATCTTTAGGCAAGTTATTTTAATCATACTGAAAATCGAAAGTGGAAAATTTTACACAGTTTAGATATCGATGTAATCTAATTCCTATGAAAGTGTTCATAATGCATTTTGTTGGAATTATAAATTCATAATATCAATTCTATAAATAATTTGCTACTGTAAAACAAATTTCAATAACACTAGAAATATGTAAAATACAAGTTTTGTTGGTGAACTCATTTTTTTTTTTTTTTTTTTTTACAAATACAGAGAGTATTTTTTAATTTCTATCTATATTTTGTTCACTTATAAATGAACAATATTATAATTTTAACAAATTGAATCATCACTTAGCATTAATGGAGATGTAAAAGAAAACGGGTTTGCCGCCCAAAATACGGCTGGTGACCAACGATGGAACGAGCACCTAACGAAAAAAAAAACCGACATATTTAGAAATATATAAATTTTTAATACTTCAAATTGTACAATCCAAAAAAAAAAAAAAAAATAGTTATGTACACTCATATTGTTGAATATTTCTCAGAATACTTTCCTTTTATAATGACTTTATATTGTTTCATTCTGGAGCAGACTAGGCGTATCATGTTTTGCACGGAATTTATTATTATTATTTTTTTTTTTTTGTGATAATTTAGAATTCTTGTAAAAATTTGGGGAAATTTTTTTGATTATTCCCATTACTCTATTACATTCGTTTTGTATGTGCATTTAACATTTGTCTATTTAAACGACTAATTGATTTATATTTAAATTTGATTTTTTTCTTTATTTATCTTAGATCGTAATACAAATGCAACGAGAAATTAATTGATATTAATATTTCAGGAAATATTAAGAAATGGAAAATAAATCATTGAATTTCGGAACTTGATAGTGTCCATGAATACAATTTATTTTTTTTTTCTATTTCGTTCTTTTTTTTTTATTAAATATCCCTTTTACTTCAATGCATTATTTTAACAATTGCTCATCAATAAAATACTCCTCTGGACGTTTCAGATATTTTCCCCCGTCTTCAGGCGCTTATTGTAAAAATGGAAATTAAGTTTTTGTTACATTTAGAAACTTGAAAAATTTAAAGTCTTATTTTTATATTATAGATAATTTTTAATATATTTTTGACTTATTATTTTTATTTGATTTTTTCTTATTTCTCAATTGTTTTATTTTCATTAAAATTCTTAAATGATGGTTCGTATTTTGGTGAAAAATTACTTTTGAAATTAGAAAATAGACGAAACGTCCGAAACGTTGAAAGAAGTAATTGGTCTAAAATTAATAAACATAGAGAAAAACTGAAATGGAAAGTCTATTTAATCTCCCAGATTGCAAGAGGAATAACAAACTTAATTAATTTTATTTATAATTTTTAACAATAGACACAAATATTTTCAATTGGGGAAAAAATGTCTTTACACAAAAACAATATTGTGAAAACCTTTTATATATGTATTTATATAATTTTATTGTTTTATTCAAATTTTCTACGTTTAAAAAAAATTGAATCACAACTGTTGTAACTTTGTATACAACCAAAAACTATACACTAGTATGTGTTTGTGTGTGTGTTATATAGACTTAATGTTCGTTTGATAAAGGAAAAATAAAATTGATGCACAAGTATTGTAATTTTAAATACATTAAAAACTATACATTAGTGGGTTGTGTCACATCTGGCGTGTTTTTATGAAATTTTGTTGTTATACTAAATTAGATGTTCTTTGAAAAATAAAATAACTTTGTACAAAAGCAAAAACTATAGAATAATTATGTTGTTGTTATTTTTTCGTTTTTTTTTTAATCTTTTAATTACTGTAACACTGAAAATTCAATTAACTACTGGTATATATGAGCTTACTTATTCACCTACAAGATACATCCTGCTTGAAATACATATTTAGTATAGTATAATAAATATCGAAAAAATATATATTTTTATATTTTATTTTATATAAGAAATAGGACCACAAGTAAGGTCTGTTTTCGTTATATAAACTCAAGATATTTTAGATATCTCTATATATTATTTTCTACAGCGGCCATGCTATAAGCAGACAAACCTCTGAAGACGTTGAGGAAGATCGCGAGACAGACCGCCCTACGAAGAGACATGTTGATGGAGAGAGGGTCAGAGATGTAGACCGGGCTGTGCCATGCCACCGACTGAGGGAAAACTACCCCCACCCCAACCCTTCCTCTGTCTCTCATCTTCTTGTATTGTTTATATTAATTGGAATGTTTACTCTATTAATAATACTATGTAACAATAATAATACTATATTTGTTTTGTAATAAATTATTAGAAATAAATATTAAATTAATTTAAAATACTTAAAAGAAAGGAAACTGTTAATTGATTCCGACTATTACAACACTCACAAGACAAACGGTCTAAACATCCAACCCATTACAAAGGACTGATCTACATGACTATAATAAGGTCCATATCCGGACATATGGAGTTGAGCTTTTGGGTTCTAATCAACCTTCTCAAATTCCTCTCTTATCCAATCCTTATAATCCAAAATCCTTCATTAAATCCCCAATGCTCCTTAATTTGTCACAAATAATATAATCCATAAACGCCATAATGTTCCATATGTAACTGATGTAGCCCGAACCAGGTATCAAGTCTCTTCCATTATAAACTCCCTAATCATTCAAACCAACTAGTTTCTAACCTTGCTTCCTCTTTCAGTCCTGACAATCCTCTGAGGCGCCTGAAAAGAACATGGCCACGAGACCCGCTAATGTAAAAACTTGATTAGAGTGCTACTAATGAATAGTTTCTCTATATACCCTTACGATCTTTTATCAATTTCACTAAATGTATTTTTATGTAAATACAGTTATAAATATAAATAAATGAATAAAAATTAATTAAGAGTAAGGTAAAAGTTTCAAGTAATCACGTGAAGAGTACAACGTTAATAGAATTCCAAAGATGCATATCTTAAAATCAAAAAAAAAAAAATATGTTTGACTTATGGTTGCAAATTAAAGTTAACAATTTTTTTTATTGAAATTCACAACTGTAGGACATAGATATTCAATAATTTAATGTGATTTTAGTTATGTTATTACAAGTGAAGTGATAGCTATACGTTGGGGCATAGGTCCTAGAGCACCCGTTTCGGAACGTTGTGGATTCGATTCCCACCTAGACCAGTTAATATTTATTTCTCAGCGGTCCCGAGAAATGAATCTTGACACCTTGGTTAGTACACGATGGTAACTCAGGCAGCTTAGGTTTAAGGAACTTATCAAGGAAGTGTTGATATCTGCTCCTGACCAAAGCGGCAACATATTGAACATTGAAATCCTTATTTGTGACAAAGTAAATAGCATTAAGGGTTTTAGATTAAATAGAAGAGGAATACGATGGTTCAGTGTAGCACTAAAGCTTAACTGAAAAGAACGTAAGTTCTAATAGGTCTTTTTTTTTAAAATTACTCTTTTGTAATTAATTAGAAGCTTAGACCGTTTGTCTAGTAAATGTTGTAATAGTCGGAATCGACGAGCAGTTTTCGGTCTTTTCAGTCCTGTATGAGAATTTCAAGTCAGTCGTTTTTCCAGGTGTAGTTCTAGGTTTTTTCGACAGGGATAAGTGGAATATTATTAAAATATATTGTAGGGCAGAAAGACATCACCTTACTACAGAGGGTAAAGGTAATTTGATAGAATTTATTGGAATTTATTTTAATTCGCCATTTTTCAAGGTTTGTGATGTGGGACTGGTGGGATTGGAATACAATACAAGGGTCATTATGCTTTGAAATCATACAAGTGTCATCGCTATACGAGATGAGAACATTTTTGGGATGGGTTGGAATGTTTAGCTGTATAAACTTTGCAAAGGATAGGACCAAGAGTACTACCCTGAGGTACACTACAGACAGAGAAAATAGGGATGAATAAGCACTATTATGGCTTACTTTAAATATGTAAGTGATACAGGGCCAAAATGATAAGTATGTATTGGTAGGAATTTACGAATCTTGTATTCCAATCTCGGGTGCCAAACTCTATGCATGATTCCACATTCAATGCGAGCTAAACAACGTCTACCTCACGTGAAATTGCTGGATAGTGGAGAAGGATGTTTGGAATCCAAACTGGTGACATGGCATCATATAATTGGAATTTAGGATCGGATAAAGGTATTTCAAAATACTAATTCACATGGAGCTGAACCATTTTGCAAGACTTGGTTATTTGGACTAAAACCTTATGTTGGAGACGTCAAAAAGTATAAACTGAGGAAAATTGGAACTCATAATTTCACACGATCAAAACACTTTACCTTACATATTCTCAATATAATTATGAATAGCAATTGATAAGAAGTATAAATTGTGTGTTTTATCAATTGTTTCTCAAAAATTATTGGATTTAATTAAATACATTTTCTTCAAAATAAAAGTAAATTAAATTGCTTAAAAAAGCAACTCAACCATTTTTTTTTCTAAAGGCGATTGACAATATGTTTGCGTTTTGGGCAAGAAATTTTTACAGTACTTCATAAAAAATTTTCAGCTAAATCCGAGCCCTAGGATTGGAGTTATCATGAAAAACAGAATACAGAATTTTTGAATCTATTGAGGATAATTCAAGCATTCTGAAACATAAAAAATAAACAAAGATGCGTCAACGAATAATTATTAGAACAGTAAAAATATTTTGGGATACTTAATATTCACATTGAAATGAGCTAATAATGGAATAGAGAATGAAACACGAATTTCTCGTTAATGAATTAATAGATTTTCACTATATTAGGTTAGTGCATATGAAATGTCAGATTTTTAAATTAATGCATAAAACTGCTTATCATTTTTCGTAAGCTGTTTATTTAATCAAAATATGTTCCATTTGCTTCAATACACTTTTCTCAGCGGGAATTCTTTAGAATCAATAAATTTAGATATCGAATTTTTCGGGCTGTCTTCATTTTCATACAGTTTAGCCCGTAAAGGCAGATCCAAATGTTTAAAAAAATGAAAGTCGGTTGAGGAGAGATCCGAAGAATAGGCTGGCAGCTGCAAAACTTCATTCATATTTCAATTCCTTTAATTACGCAATTGTTCTGTGCGGTGAATGCGTAACGGCCGTTGTTTTGGATCTTCCTCGCGCTTCTTTTTGTAGTGAAAAATCATGTCGAGGGACATCTCTGGAAATACGTAACATGGACACACATTCATAACGAACTACAGTTAGAAACTGTACAACAACACATCACGCGGAGACACATTAAATTCTTCGACAGTCTCCCTGCTTCCTTCAATCCAGTATTCCAGTCTATCACTCCATCCCCTCTTCCTGCGAGGTGGCAGGGCAGGAAAGGTTCCAAAAACCCTATTAACATCACCTCATAACTCCATCTTCTGATGCACCCCAAGCCCCCACCCCCCTCACATTTCTTTTCGACTTCTGACTGTTTTCTTATTATTTCACCATTATCTATCGTCTTTATTAATTAATGTTTTTTTTTATTTTGATCTTATATGCGATACAACACGAGGAGGCCCCTCACCTTCGGACTTAAGATAGCTCCTTTTTAGAATGGATAACTCATATATGATATTAAACATAACAGGTAACCTTAAAATACCAAAGGTAGTAAAGGGTAAGACACAACACGAATTACTTTTCTTTTTCACAGTAATGCACTTACTAATTCACTTTTTATTTCTGTTGTAGAGAGTTCGGGGAAAAAAAAAAAATCACCAGACAGAAATTTTTCAAACCAACGGTGCACTTTTCGATCTTTAACTGTATTCTCCCCAAACACCTGGTGTTTAGGGAAAATGTCCCCCCTCACATTTGAATAGAACTCAAGATGAATATGAAAATAGTGCCATCTAGTGAGAGAAAAAAGAAGTAGGCTAGGTACCCTTTAGGAGTTAAAAGTTAACAAAGACAAGTGAACACATGCTGTCTAGGGCAATTTGCAGCTAACTATTTTCTCAGGATAAGCAAATAGATTAATCAACACCGCCTGGCAGGAAAGGACATCACGATGAGGGAACTAAAGGACACAGCAGAAGAACAAGTCCTCACTGTAAATCAACATCAATTAATTGTAATCTAATGCATTAATGTAACCTATAAAAATTGATATTTAACACAATAATACAATGTTTTTTTAATAATTATTTATTGCGATTTACAACTGTACATTATAATACATTTAGTAAATCTGATCTAAGTTAAATTGGAGTGTTTCAGGCGTGTAGAGAAACTACCCATTGGTAGCACTCTAATGACATTTTACATTAGCTGGTCTCGTGGCCATCTTCTTTTCAGGCGCCTCGGAGGATTGT
>NW_027110914.1:77699-80731 GCF_000696795.3 Halyomorpha halys
GCTGACATTCCTATTCCGTTAGTCTGCTGGTGTACCTCAGGGTAGTATCCTTGGTCCTATCCTTTATACAGTTTTCACAATTGACATCCCAACCCATCCTAGCACTATCCTCACCACGTATGCCAATGACATATGTCTATTGTCAGTGGACAATGGTCCTTACATTGTATCCCAAACCCTCCAATCCCACATCACCATCCTTGAAGAATGGTGCCAAAACTGGAGGATTAAAATTAATTTCAATAAATCCCATCAAATCACATTTACCCTTCATCATAACCCATGACTTCTTGCCTTACAGTATCCTTTAATAATACCCCACTTATTCCTGTCGAACAGATCCGTTACTTAGGACTACATCTGGACAAACGACTGACATGGAATCCTCATACAATACTAAAAAAACAAGAAACTGCTCGCCGATTCCGACTATTACAACGTTTACTAGACAAACGGTCTAAACTTACAAAACGCGGGATCATCTACATGGCAATAATAAGGCCTATCTGGACATACGGAGTTGAGCTTTGGGGCTCCACTAAACCATCGAATTCCTCCCGAATCCAATCCTTACAGTTCAAAATCGTTTTTAAAATCCTTAACATTCCTTACTTTGTCATAAATCAAGCCATCCATCAGGACCTCAATGTTCCATATGTTGCCAATTTTGTCAGAACTAGATACCTTCCAGAATCCTTCCATGTTAACCTTCCCAACCACACAAACCTACTTGTTTCTAGCCTGGCTTCTCCTATCCTTAATCCCCCTAGGCATCTGAAAGGAAGATGGTCTCAGAGTTTTCTCCCCTAGAAATATTATTGAAGTTCCATCAGTGGGTAAAATGCGTTTTTAAAATCCTTAACATTCCTTACTTTGTCATAAATCAAACCATCCATCAGGACCTCAATGTTCCATATGTTGCCGATTTGGCCAGAACCAGACACCATTCCTTCTATGATAAACTTCCCAACTACCCAAATCCACTTGTTCCTAACCTGGTTTCTCCTTGATTACCTAATAATTCTCCTAGGTGTCTGAAAAGAAGATGACCTCAAGATCTTCTCCTCTAGAAATGTTATTCTATCAATCTCTTTTAAATCACGTTGACTATCAATGGTTAGATTCTCCACATGTTTTTATCATGTCACTATGTCACCTACAGCAAATTTACTTGTTGTAAATAACAATAAATAAATTATTAAAAAAGTTTTATTTTCTCCCATACAAGCAACTTGTAACGTATTCTCACCTTCCTGTAATTCCGTCATTTTTGTAATGTATTTTTTAACTCAGTTTTATTACACACGGCGTTGAGCTCACTTGGATTTCCCATCTTTTTTAAGGAGATGAATTATGTGTTTGATTCTCTGTTTCTTATCTATCTTTTACACCCTTCTTCTTATCTACTCTTTTCTTATTTTTCCTAACCCAACCTATTAGTTAGGTTCACCACATATTATTATTGTCATATTTTCTAATCACTTCTTTTGTCTAACTTAACTATATATTTTGTTTCTTTATTCTACATTTATATTTCTATGTTCCTTTACATTATGTAATTTATATTAATTTATTTTTATTTTCTTAATTATGTTATTTTACTTTATATGTTTTATTACCTATATATACATTTTATTTTCCACTATTTTCATATCTTTATCAATTTTCATTCTGTACAATTATTTACTTTAAACGTTCTGTATATATTTTTTTCTTTTCTCATTCTTTGGTTTTATCTGTGTTTTTTTTATTTTTAGCCCTGATGAAAGCTAGTCCAGATGGTAATTCTGGCCGAAACGTTGGCACTATTAAATATATTTTTTAACTTATTTGTATTATTTTCTGACTGCACCCAAACTATCTTCTCCTCACATATAGAACACATTATTATTATTTTTTACTATGAGCTTATATTATAATGAAAAAATATGTTGCTCGCATCCACCTTCCTTATTTTGAGTTAAAATTATAATGTAATATAACTTAAAGAATAAATTTAAATTTGTGAGCGATTGCACATGATTGTAATAATTATTATTACCTTTCAGTAGCTCAAAGAACTTATATAATAAATCTCAGAAAATAATTAAAATAGTTTTAGAAAATTAGCTCAACTTATTACATAACTGATAACAATAAGCTGAGTTATCAATTGTAGTCGATGAATATTTATAAAGGCTTTGCTGTGTAGAGGAGAGAGAGCCCCCTCTGGCTTACGATATTAAACGGTCTAGTGAAGCGGTAATAGTACAGTCGGTTAGTTCAATTAGGTCCCAGCTTCTCTATCTAGGCTCTCTATGTTCGCTTCGGGGTATCCTCTATGCCCAATCTCATCGGGGACCGTTTAATTTAAGCATACCTATATCTCGCATGTAAAAGGTAGTGTAGGTCCAATCCATTGAAGTAAGAAAAAAAAATACTTTGAACTGGGATTTCACACTTTTTTTTTTTAATTTTTTGATTTACAAAAAATTACATCTAGTAAATTTGATGGTAGATTATTATGGTATAATACAGGCATGTAAAGATACTATCCATTTGTTGTACCTAATAACATTTCTACATAAAAAGGTATCGAGGCCATCTTCTTTTCAGGCTCCTCGAAGGGAGCAAGGTTAGAAACTAATGGGTTTTTTGGTGGTTATAGAGTTTATAATGGAGGGAATGATATCTGGTTCGGGATGGATGGTTACATATGGAACATTAAGGTCTTTATGGAATATTTTATTTGTGACAAAATAAGGAGCATTAAGGATTTTGTGAACGTTTTTGGATTGTAATGATTGGATATGAGAGGAACTCGAAGGTTTTGTAGATCTCCAAAGCTCAACTCCGAGTGTACAGATAGGCCTTATCATCAGTCTTTTGTAATGGATTAGAAGTTTAGACCGTTTGTCTAGTAAACGTAGTAATAGTCGGGATCGACGTGTGAAAGGGAGGGAGGGAGGGGAGGGGGAGAGTGTGAGTGAGAGTGAGAGAGTGTGAGAGTGTGAGAGAGTGAGAGAGTGAGTGAGTGAGAGTGAGAGAGTGAG
>NW_027110914.1:80908-81535 GCF_000696795.3 Halyomorpha halys
ATTATACTATAAAGTAGTTTATGGCCTTTACCTTCGTAATAATAATAGTTTTCATGATATTTGCTCGAATATATTTATTAATTGAGTTGTTGGGACAATAAGTTTGACTTATGAAAAACTTTATTTTAGAAATCATAAGACGTACAGATGTCTGTCAGTACTCAAATTAAAGCAAGTTAAATTTACTATGAAATATTTTATAATGTATATTAAAATTCTACCATTAGGAAATATGGCTTACTTTACACCTTTCCTGCAAACAAAAGAACTAACAAGAAGATACTGTCAACTTTATCGTCTCTTGGATAACAGATCCTCATTTAACTTACGAAACAAGCGACTTATCTTTAATACCATGTTATATTTAAACCTGTCTCAACTTTATGATTTATCATAATACGTCCACATTATCGAAATACCAATAACACATTTTGAAATTCGTCCAAAATTGTTAACGCTCTTTGCATCGCCGATGAGTCACAATTGCAATGGAGAATGCACAAATGCTTCTCTGTATACAAAATATTTACTGTATACACGTATATATTTAAGATATCTGAAACCCATAGAAAACATGGTGTTAATACGGATATGAACTAAAAAATAAGGGCCGTTTGTAGCCGAGGG
>NW_027110914.1:83664-83927 GCF_000696795.3 Halyomorpha halys
AAATTATATAAAAAATAAGTAATATTGTTATTTAATTTTTTAATTCCTTTTTATATATTTTTTCTTATAGTCTCTTTTCTATTTGTATATATATTGCATGAATGCATATTTGAACACTAATAATTAATGGCCTTGATTTGTGGCAGATTGCATTATTTCTCTTCAATAAAATGAAATAAATTTTTAAAAAAGTTTTAAATATCAACATTTTTAATAATATTAAGAGAAATGGAAACTGCCATCGTTATCGTATATTTTAAGTG
>NW_027110914.1:84490-87249 GCF_000696795.3 Halyomorpha halys
GAAAATCTAAACGTTCGACTCTTGAGGTTGGTTTTAACATTTTTATATAATTTAATATTTATTTTTTTACATATATTTGATAATTTTTATCAATATCTATTTGTAATTATTTTTTATCTATATTTAAATATCTAACACCACTTTTATTAATTATTCTTTTAAAGTTACATTTTGAACACAGTTGAAAGAAAGAATATGAAGGAAAGGAAAAAAAGGGAAAGAGGATAGAAAAGGAAGAAAGAGAAAAAAGAGGGATTAATAAAAAAAAGTTAATAAATTATAGAAAGAAAAAAAATCATCAAAAATAAAAAAAATCGAAAGATAAAAGAACCAAAGCGATGAAACAACAAAAAATCATATTCTATTATTATATATTCCTACTTGTTTATTTGTTATGCCTATGTATTGTAAGATTTAAAAAAATTGTACGATCAGATTGGAATAAGTATGCTGCGTAGATAGCGCACCAATGAAGTTGGGCAGCATATCTTTGTTGTTTTTAATAAAGCTTTTTCCTTTTTATAAGCAACAATCTGTAAAAACGTGAATATACTATCTTAACTAATAATTTTCTGATATCAATTTTATTTTATTTTTTTTTAATTCAATTTACTTTCAAATAGATATTATATAATTTACTGTAAAATATATATGTACTTTTTGAATAATGCTCAAAAAAAATTTTAGTTATTGAGAACTTGGTGAACTTCATAGATAGATTTCATGAAAATTTTTGAAGAGCTGTTGTTTTAGCGCTACTATCCATAGATAAGTATTTTTTTCTACTATAGAAGAAGGTGGCCCTTAAAAGAAGAATTACTGAATATTTTATTTTTATTTTTTTAATTTATTTATTATCGCCTCCAATTTTATTTTAACTTATTTATTCGTTTCATTTAACTTAGTCATATGTTTTTTCTATTTGCTTCTATATTTTTTTTTTCGGCCAAGACTCCCACCCATTGGAGTCCTATACTGCCTAACCATGGTTGGGGGTCAAAGTTCTTCATTTTGTGGGACCACCACTCAATGAAAAAAGTCAACGTCCCGGGCCGGATTCGAACCGGCACCGCCAATAGACATCAAATTGGTAAGACTGTGTCTTAACCACTAAACTATGGGCGGCCCAAGCTTCTATATTTCTATTTATTGATAATTTCTTTTAATTTTCATATTTTTGTAAAAATGTAATTTTTTATTTCTAGCCTAGTTTCTCTTTCATTACTAATAATCCTCCTAAAATATTGCCGTCTAAAATGAGATGGCCTCGAGATATTCTCCTTTAGAAATATTATTGGAGTACTATCAGTGGGTAGGTTCTCCACATTTCTGCATCTGTATAACAAACACCAAATTTCCTTAGTTAATATATTTTTAATAAAGCTGTACATCTCAATAAATAATTTTTTTTTATAACCTTAAAACTGAAATTTACAACTGTACATAACAATACATCTAGTAAATTTGATGAAAGATCATAATGGCATGATACTGACATGTAAAGAAACTACCAATTGTAGCACTTTTATAAGTTTTTACATTGGAAGGTCTTGTGGCTATCTTTTTTTTTGCGCCTCGGAAGATCGTCAGGAATAAAAGAGGAAGCAATTTTAGAAACTAGTGGGTTTGGTGATTGGGGAGTTTATAATAGAAGGAATGATTGATGGAACATTAAGGTCTTTATGTATGATTTTATTTCTGACAAAGTAAGGAGCATTCAGGATTTTGGATTGTAAGGATTGGATACTAGAGGAATTCGAAGGTTCAGTGGAGCCCCAAAGCTCAACTCCGTATATTCAGATAGGCCTTATAGTCATGTAGATCAGTCTTTTGTAATGGATTGGAAGTTTAGGCCGTTTGTCTAGTAAGTGCTGTAATCGTCGGAATCGACGTGCAGCTTCCTGTCTTTTCAGTCTTCCAAGTTAGCCGTCGGTCCAGATGTAGCCGAAGGTAGCGGATCTGTTCTACACGGGTAAGAGCAACATTACTAAAGTATACTGTACGGCAGTCGGCAGGTTTACGACGAATAGTAAAGGTGATTTGATGGGATTGGTTGGAATTTAATAAATAAATTTAAAAAAAAATTATTTTTCAAATCCTATAAAACTTCAACTTTATATTATATCATCTTAGTGTAAATTACAATTAATAGTGGTAAGATTGTTTGTTATTGTTTTCAAATTGAATTTATAATATTGAAATTAATTCATGTTTATATTAAATTAATACAATTAATCTAATACATGTGACAGATAGAAGAAAGAAAAAAATCAGATTAAAACAATAAAACTGACTAAAATAATTTCAAAATGCATATTGAGTGAGGTTAGTATAATCTAGCGGTATTCAAGAGAACTACGTACAATACAACTAGGAAATCTCTCTAGTGGAACCGATATCAACTAAAAGCCAATATCAATCTCAGATAAATTGATAGTAAAGTTTGTTGATAATCTAATGATGTACCAATATTTTGCAACATGCGTTTCATTTGAAATCGGAAGATTAAAAAAATAAGATATTGGATTATAGAAGATTAAAAAAATTCCACTCCATTTACAGATGACATATGACAATTAAACAAATGAATCATCAAAAAAATAGCAATAGCATACTCAACAAAAATAATATGTTCTTTCAGGTTTAAATACAAATCATTATAGTAATATATTTTATAAGATTTCATTGCATTTCTCTTACTCTAACTTCACACTTTTTTATGATTTTCAAATATATATTACTTTTATTTAATTTTTTTT
>NW_027110914.1:88364-89267 GCF_000696795.3 Halyomorpha halys
TTCAGCTCTACCTGTCTTCTGCAAGGCGCCTTCTGTCATTCCATTGCCAGAAGTCAACGTCATTCCAAGTCCTCTTCCCTCGAAGTCGCTTTTTATCTCATCTTCCCATTTCCTTCTAGGCCATCCTTCTCCTCTCTTGCCCTCTACTTTGGTTCGGTAGGCCTCGATAGCTATCCTCTTTGTTTATATTTGCAGAAGATGTCCCAGCCATCTCAGTTGATTCTGTCCTATCAAATAGTTGCCCGGCTTAATATTGAGGTTCCTAATGTTGCGAACTCTGTCTCTTCTTGTTTTCTGCTCAATCTTTCGGATGAATCTCATTTCTGATCCTTGTATCTTGATTGATGCTTCTTCATCAGTGTTCATGATTCTGAAGAATATGTCAAAATGGAGTAATTTACTCATGAAACAAAATTGAACGTTACTATGTAGAGCACTGACATACTGCCCCACTGTTACCTGTTATGATAGGAAAGTGTAACCAAGGAACTAGGCCTTTAGGAAATATATTGGAGTCGTAATTCTGTCAACAGAGTGCTGATATTGTGGATATGATCAGTGCTAACGATTGTTTGCAAATCGTAATTATCGTTATTAATTAATTGTTGGCATTACTGGTTTTACTTTTTTAATTATGTATTGATCATTATATCTAAATAGTTTGCTTACATAAAATATATATTCGTAAATAGCTTTCGGATAAAATGATGTCCTCATCTCTTCGATAATTCTGTTGCTATCACAACCGATGAACCTTGACATCCGCTCCTTATCCCGATTATTCGCAAGTCACACTTGACCTTCGGATACGCTTTGTGTACACTTTTTCCCCTGCTTTATCTGGATTTACGTAGATATAGTCTACAGTATTTGGCTATTTAATTTTATTTTTTAGTCGTCTTG
>NW_027110914.1:89317-96217 GCF_000696795.3 Halyomorpha halys
AAAAAATGTATTAGTATTATGTATTTTAATATTTACTGACTCTGGCTATGAAATATAAGAATGATAAGCAATTGTACAGCTAGTCTTAGTATACTAAGTGTATAACAGGCCAATGCAGTTCGGCGGCACGACTTTCTCCTTTGTTGTGTTTCTCTTCTTTTAATCGCTAGCTTCAGTCTCAGTATCATATGAATCTCGACCAAGATGACTAAAAAATAAAATTAAATAGCCAAATACTGTAGACTATATCTACGTAAATCCAGATAAAGCAGGGGAAAAAGTGTACACAAAGCGTTTCCGAAGGTCATGTGTGACTTGCGATTAATCGGGATAAGGAGCGGATGTCAAGGTTCATCGGTTGTGATAGCAGAATTATCGAAGATATGAGGACATCATTTTATCCGAAAGTTATATACGAATATATATTTTATGTAAGCAAACAATTTAGATATAATGATCAATACATTATTAAAAAAAGTAAAATCGGAAATGCCGACTACAGAAAACCAGGTGCGCCAGAAGTCCATTTTTTAAGATACACACGATAATTACGATTTGCGAACAATCTTTAGCACCTATCTTATCCATAATATTAGAACTCTGTTGACAGAAGTACGACGCCAATATATTTCCTAAAGGCCTAGTTCCTTGGTTACAGTTTTGTATCGTAACAGGTAACAGTGGGGCAGTATGTCAGTGCTCTACATAGTAACGTTCAATTTTGTTTCATGAGTAAATTACTCCATTTTGACATATTCTTCAGAGTCATGAACGCTGATGAAGAAGCATCAATCAATATACAAGCATCAGAAATGAGATTCATCCGAAAGATTGAGCAGAAAACAAGAAGAGACAGAATTCGCAACATTAGGTCGAACCTCAATATTAAGCCGGGCAACTATTTGATATGACAGAATCAACTGAGATGGTTGGGACATTTTCTGCAAAAGGAAACAAAGAGAATAGCTAGCGGAGCCACCGAACCAAAGTAGAGGGCAAGAGAGGCGAAGGATGGCCTAGAAGGAAATGGGAAGATGAGGTAAAAAGCGACTTCGAGGGAAGAGGACTTGGGATGACATTGACTTCTGGCAATGGAATGACAGAAGGCGCCTTGCAGAAGACAGGTAGAGCTGAAGAGGGCTCTTTAAACTTCTTCCTCAACTGCTTAAGAGGGTCAAGAGGATTGATTATGATGATGAGGTAAATAACTCATAATCTTTTAATAAAATGTATAACATGTTTCACGCTCTTACATAACCATTGACGGTGTTTTTTTAGATGCCCACTTTCATTCTGTATATACTCAATTTTTTTGGAGTGCAAAATAACATCCATTTCCCACTAATTCAACTAAGTATACGAAAAACTCTTTTACGTTTCAAATAAATTCCCAAAAATCCCATGAAATCACCTTTACCCTTCGTCGTAAACCTACTGACTGCCCTACAGTTTCATTTAATGATGTTACTCTTACCCCTGTCGAACAGATCCGCTACCTTGACTACATTTGGACAAGCGATTAACCTGGAATCCTCACACCAGACTGAAAAGACAGGAAACTGCACGTCGATTTCGACTATTACAGCACTTACTAGACAAACGGTCTAAACTTCCAACACATTACAAAAGACTGATCTACATGACTGTAATAAGGCCAATCTGGACATATGGAGTTGAGCTTTGGGGCTCCACTAAACCTTCGAATTCCTCTCGTATTCAATCCTTACAATCCAAAATCCTTCGTAAAATCCTCAATGCTCCTTACTTTGTCACAAATAAAATCATATATAAAGACCTTAATGTTCCATATATAAACGAACTAGCCCGAACCAGATATCACTCCTTCCATTATAAACTCTCTAACCACTCAAATCCCCTAGTTTCTAATCTTTGCATCCTCTTCCATTCCTGACAATCCTCCGAGGCGCCTGAAAAGAAGATGGCCACGAGACAGCTAATGTAAAATGTCATTAGAGTGCTACCAATGGGTAGTTTCACTACATGCCTGTAACACTCCAATTTAACTTAGATCAGATTTACTAAATGTATTATAATGTACATTTGTAAATAGCAATAAATAAATATTTAAAAAAAAAGTTTCAATTAAGGCTCATCTGAAGCCTTTGAAGTCAGAAGAGGTCAGAGACAAGGAGATGGACTCTCGTTAATGCTGTAAAACTTAGCCTTAGAAAAATTAAAAAGAACATCACGCGAAAATGGTAGATTGCACGTAGGAATGAAACATAAAATTATAGCATACGCGGACGACATAGCGTTCGTAGGAAGTAATCAAGAGACATGTAACACTTCATAAATACTCTAAAAAGAGAAACAGAGAAGTCGGCTCGTAATTAAATTAAGATGATTATAAGCCGAAAAATTCATCCTATCGACATGGTACATCTTTTCAATTTGAACCTAATCTCTTAAAATCTGAAGCTAAGGCTGTACAATTCCATGAGAAAGCTCTTAAATATGTCTGCGAGAGCTAACTCAAACAGGTACCCTAGAAAGCAGAATCGAGAGATTTGAAAGAAAAGTCCTCTGTACAATTACAGTAGCGATTTGGGAAATGAGGCTCAACACAAAGGAGAAGAACTAACAATGAACTGCTTGGTGAGACTGGTCAATCAATACCTCATAATATGACGGCAAGGAGGTTATCACAACACCGCTATGTCAGTATAGTTGGCAAGAGACGGCGTAGGGAGCCAAAAACAATAAGAATAATCAATTAAGATTCGAAAGAGCGAGAGAACCTGCTTCGGCGCCGGTTCGAATCCGGTCTTGGGTAGTCAACTTATTTTCATTTCTCTGGCGGTCTCACGAAAAGAAAACTTGACCGCTCACCATGGTTAGAATAGGTTGGTCACCTCTAGATAACCTCCTCCCCCCCTCTATGTCAGAAATGACCTGAAAGGGGGTCATAATGAAAGAAAAAAAAGGCAGGCGTAGAGAAAGCTGGTTCAGGCGCCCAAATATCTACTATAAAGTATATGTATGAATAGGAACCTAAACTAACAAACATAATTAATTGGAAACATTTTATTGCTTTTCCATTCTTCCAAGATATAATTTGCTATGTATTGGTCTTTTGACAATCCTGGGTATTATTAAGGTATTATTAGTAATATACTAAAGCTATTAGGGCGTCCCCGGATATAAAAACATCTGTGTTAAGTTTGTCACATTACCAGAGTCCCCTGAGAAAATTAGATTGGCTAACCGTTAACAAAATGTGTTCTAACAAAAATGACAGGTTTGACAAGGGATCGGAATCAAATTAAGCATCTGCAGGCCCTTCCAGGACACGTCAAACTTTTTTTACACATTCTCGGCCCTGAGGAGGGGACGCCCAATGAGAGAGGAGAAAAAAAAAATAAGGTATACTAAGGCAGGCTTAGAAGATGCACTTCATCCAGACGAAGTCGTGAGAAGGGCCACGAGACCTGGACATCCCTTATGAACGACACCTACGGCACTACATCCCACGGCATCAGCAGCTATACGTATATATTAACTAATAAGTAATAATGTAATAATCTATATTTTATGGCAACCTTTATCTGAATCATTTGAATCATTTTAATTATAGTAAAAAGTTGTAAATAAATAGTAATCTCTTTATGTAGTTTATATACTATTTTATAACCCAATATACCACTTTTTATTATACTATATAATTAATGGTAACAACATTTTATAAATATAAAGGTATTTAATTAGTAAACTGGTAAACAAACAAACAGCCTTTGGAAAGTAATCCAATTATAATAATAGTTTTTTAGGACTCAATATATAATTAAATAATTAACTTATTTTTGGATAATTGCCTTCAGTGATTATCCTGGCTTCCCGAAAATATCCATAGATACATAACAAATCTTAACTATAAGTTAAAGGATGAGTAATATTTACACAATTAGTTCATTATTTAAAAACATCAGTGATTACTCAAAAGGAAAATAAACACGTCTATTCATTTAATAAAAATTTCAACACGATAGATAAATATTTTACCATGCAATAATCGATTACGATTTAAATTCAAAAGACTTCTATCATCAGTAATCGATTAGTAATACATATCATGTTGGTTTATAAATAAACAAATTTAACGAATGACAATTACACAGCGTAGACGGGTTTAAATTGAATATAAATAGCTTCACTATAAAAACAGCTTTAATAAATGAATGAAAATACTGAATTGATGCATTATTCAAATTTGTAAACCATTTATTAATCCATCGATTGAATGTAAGCATTGTTTCATAACGGAATTATGTAAGATAATGAATTATGGCGTTGTTGTTCCAAACTGCAATCTTATCGCTAGGAATATTGTCGAATCGCTGATATAGTTTAGCTTTTGTTTTCTGA
Organism: Halyomorpha halys; assembly: GCF_000696795.3. NCBI lineage: Eukaryota > Metazoa > Arthropoda > Insecta > Hemiptera > Pentatomidae > Halyomorpha > Halyomorpha halys. The sequence goes on from NW_027110914.1 coordinate 93,701, forward strand.
GAAAACGTGTTTGTTTTCCTCAAATCAAGAATCAAAATTAAGAGTAATTCATATTAAATGTTTACTATTTTTTACATTGCAAACTTTTATTTATTGATAATATTACAATCTGCCACAAACTTGGGCAATCGGTAAATTAAAAAAAAATGCAAATATACAAATAAAATGTTTTTATCAATTAGAGAAGTTGATTGGGTGGTGCGGTCAGGAAAAATAACATAAACAAAAAATTATTTATTCATGCCGACGTTTCGACCTCAGTTTCTGGTCTTCATCACGGAGCTTTTAGAAAAGGGCTCCTAGCTAAAACTCGGAGTTTCAGTTACTAGCTTAGTTAAAATTATTGAGTTTTAGATAAGAACCCTTTGCTACAATCTCCCTGAAAAGACCTGAAACTCAGGTCGAATCGTCGGCATTAATAAATAACTTTTTTTTTTTATTTAGGTTCTTTTTTCCTGACCGCACCCCCCCCCCTTACCATCTTCTCCAATTATTAATCTACGGTCAACAATCTACACGTCATTAAAAATCTCTTAATGTGTATAAGGTGAAATAAATTATATACAATATTTACATCGACCTAATGATCCCCGAGTCCACACTATTCCCCACACATGAGGGACAAAGTAGGGATTTCATCCCTTCGAGACTTCATTGCAGCCCTCTCACCGCGCCTCTGCTAATGAGCCAGTGGAAGGTGAGTAAGTGCTCAAAAAGCCGCAATCAATCTTCGTGAGTGGAGCATATGGCCATTACCAGAACTCTACTTGTCAATTTTGTTTTACAAAAGGTCTCTTGGCCACTGCCGTTTCAACCTTCATGGTGGATTGAAATAAAAAGGAAGTGGATAAGTATAAGATCAAAGGATTAAGATGATTTGTAATCTTTATATGGAATTTTGAGACTTTGGTTGGTATAAGGTCAAGAACAAATGGGATATGAAGGTTGTTGTGTAGTGTTCCGTTAGAAACATAATAGGGTGCATTGACTATAGGTTCTAAGGATTTTGGATTGAAAGGACTGGATACGCTCATGTATTAAATATTTACTACCAGAAAAAATCTGATGCAGTGCGCGAATCACACAACATAAGCCTCAAGGCTTGTGTAGTTTGGTGGGCAGGTTTTGAAGTTATTGCTATTTTTTTTAGTTTTCGGAAAAGAATATCTAAAGGCAAAAGAAAATTTTATTTTTTATATATCTATATATTAGCGTTTCACAAGGTAGCAGTTTTGTTCTTTCCCAAAACACAACAGATTAACAAAAGAGAACAAAGTCGTTATGCAATCGACCGTGTGACCTTTTTCCTGCTAAAATTGTATGCTATTATTTTTGCGCAACTTTCTCTTATCACAAGCGATACAATGTTAGTGTACATCAAGTCATGTCACAAATCAAGTCATCAATAAAGACCTTATGTTCCAAATGTTACCAATACAGCCCGAACCATACATCAATAATTCCATTATAAACTTCCCGACCACCCAAATGAATTTTTTTTTTGGTTTTGAAACATCCGCCATTTTTATTCCCCTTACTTATACTTGGCAGACTCATCAATTTTGACTTGTAATTATGCAGAGTTTTCATTTAAGTAATAAAAAATTAAGTTGAAATAACTGACTTTTTTCTATCGGGCTCTTATACTAATAGATGTGCCTCAAGTCAGTTGTGGGTCATTATTTATCTGATTTCCATACTTTACCATAATATAAAAAAAATTGAAAAACATATTAATACAGACTAATCTGAATAAATTTTACAATTTCAATTGATAAACAGAAACAATATCCTTCGAATCCGGATCTATTTTATCGCACCTAAGACATGAGATAAAGATTATCTAGGTCCAACGTATCAATATAAAATGAAACGTGTTTACTGAGAAGTGTTTAGTAAACAACTTGTTTAGCTTTCCATGAAACACGTTGGTTGAGAAACCAAGAAACCCAACTAAACAGTGTACTGCAAACATTAAACAATGCCCTGCCACTTCTGTTTCAATATTGTTTTCTAACATATATACCTCGAGCCGTATCCTGGGAATTTTAATCTTTAATCTCGGTGAGCCCTGTGGTCAAAAGGAAATATTACCGTTGGCTAAAAGTTACAGAACAATATAAAAAATTTATATTCGTCCAAATTCTGCATCTTCAACCACTAGTAAAAGAGCCGGGAGGAAAAAAACCCAGTTATTTACCCCAATTTTTTATAACTTTGATGAAAACTATGTATAATTACAAAATTGATGAGGCTGCCAATTAAAGGTAGGGGGAATAAAATGATCGGCTGTTTCAAAATTTATAAAAATTTTATTCGGAGTTCTATATCTTTAAAATTACCAACAATACTAGAAAAGCTAAGAGTACATTATTTAAAGTAGAGTAAATATGATAAAATATTAGCCCTAATAGAACTATTCACCTTCAATAGTTCTCGAAATATATCTTTTTAAAAAGCAACATTTCATAAAAATGTACTGAAAGATTAGTAGTTAGGGAATTTATTTTAAAATAT
>NW_027110914.1:96562-99120 GCF_000696795.3 Halyomorpha halys
TTTTTATGATATTCGCATTTGAATATAAATTGTGGCTGTTCTGCGGTCGTTGTTGAGATTGCGTTACCCAGAATGCCTACATTCAAGACTGCGGCTCTCACTATAGGACTCATGATTCAACGGTAAAACATAGAAGAAAAACATAAGTCAAAAATGAAAAAAAAAAAAAAATGTGCAGGCCAAAAAATAACTTTTTACGTATCCAAAGGTCCCTGGTTTCGGCACCAGTTTTGGAAGACCGGTATGAAATAAAGAAATAAAAAGGAAAACAGGGCGAGAAATGGCGCACGCAAAGTCACATTTTATGCTGATTTACTTCCTCTCATAATCCTTTGTATATATTTTTATCCTATGTTTACTTAGATAGCTAGGTTATTATGGCAGATATTAACCAGGTATTATGACAGATATTAACCAGGCATTATGACAGATATTAACTAGGTATTATGACAGATATTAACTAGGTATTATGACAGATATTAACCAGGTATTATGACAGATAATGACCAGGCATTATGACAGATATTAACTAGGTATTATGACAGATATTAACCAGGTATTATGACAGATATTAACCAGGTATTATGACAAATATTAACCAGGTATTATGACAGATATTAACCAGGTATTATGACAGATATTAACCAGGCATTATGAATTATGACAGATATTAACCAGGTATTATGACAGATATTAACCAGGTATTATGACAGATATTAACCAGGCATTATGACAGATATTCGGTGTTATTATACCTTAAATCATAATCATCACTATTTCATCGTTTCATCCTTAAAATTTATGATTTGTTCGAGGATTTGTTTTTCTTACTTTTACTTTCTTTCTTACTTTTTTTAGTTTTTGGATCTTTCGATTTTTATTTTAACTTATTTATTCATTAAATTATTTATTTTAACTTATTTATTCATTTAAGCATTTCTTTTAAACTAACTTTTTGCTTTTTTGAATATGTATTAGTTTTTTTTTATTTATTGTTTTTATTGTATACTGATCTACTGATGTGACTATTTTGTCTTTGATTTTATTTTGCATTGCTATCTAATGGAAAATTCATTAAATTAGTTTAAATGATCGAAGCAGGTCACTAGAGATGAGAAGTCTGAGAGAGTGAAATAAGGAGAATAAAATTGTCAATTAAATGAAATAAAAATATCAAATCGAATGAAATTGTTGAATAGAAAAAAAAAAAAATATTTGTATTTAGTGTGAAGATGAGTATTGATTGGAACAGGAAAAGGTAAAAAAAAATATTAATATATCATGTAAATATATGTACTGTATATATGTCTGATCATGGGTTCATTAGTATCCTGTGTGGGCAGCATGGCTCAAGCATTTTTCTCTCTTTTACATTTGATGCTAATGATTATGGTTTAAACTTGTAAATAAGTATATAAACAATAATTTTATCTTTTTTCTTATAATTTTCTTATCCACTTGTATTTTATCAGCAGTCAGTCACCTTTTAATTTATTATATGATATTTGGTTTTATTTTATTTGTTTTATTTTTATATGATGTATTCTGTTAATTATTGTTGTTTATTTTCCCACTCATTATTTTAATTATATTCCATGATGTTTTATAATTTCATTTTTATTTTAAAAATTTTGTATTTTACTCTAAGGCTCTAAAGCCTAAATTTGACGCCTATTATATTATTCTAAAAAACAAGCCCCAGAATAAATAATATTATTATTATATAGAGTGTTAGTGTTATTATATATTTTATCATCTCCTGGTTAAATTATATTTTCTAAATATAATTCTCGTTTCCGGTTACACGGTTGAAATAAATAGCAAGGCACCAAGCAAAAGAGAATCATACTTTTATTAGAAAGAAATATGAGTGTTATTAATGAGCAGAAAGTCCCACTTATTTCAACACCCCTTTTTCCCCACTAATTTTTTTTAATCATTTATTTATTGTTATTTATAACTGTATAACATATATACAACAATTAAATTTGCTGTAGGTGAGATAGAGACATGATACAAACATGTGGAGAATCTACCACTAGTTAATGGTGGATAGAACTCCAATAACATTTCTAGAGGAGAAGATCCCGAGGCCATCTTCTTTTCAGACGCCTAGGAGGATTATTAGGTAATGAAGGAGAAGCCAGGTTAGAGACAAGTGGGTTTGGGTGGTTGGTAAGTTTTCCATGGAAGGAATGGTATCTGGTTTTGGCCAAATCGGCAACATATGGGACATTGAGGTCATGATGGTCATGATGATTTGTGACAAAGTAAGGATCATTAAGAATTTTACGAAGGATTTTGGACTGTAAGGAATGGATTCGGGAGGAATTTGATGGCTTAGTGGAACCCCAAAGCTCAACTCCGTCCAGATATCCCACTAATTTAAACAGTATTTTCAACATACATTCGGGATTCCTGAACTAGGGCACGGACAGGTCCTGATATATACAGTTTGTATTACACATTAAATTGCTTGTAAATCTTAATTCAGATGACTTCAGTGGTTGCAATTGGAACCAACATACTAGACTCAAAAGACAAGAACTCAACAGACG
>NW_027110914.1:99170-101444 GCF_000696795.3 Halyomorpha halys
TGAGAAGTCTGAGAGAGTGAAATAAGGAGAATAAAATTGTCAATTAAATGAAATAAAAATATCAAATCGAATGAAATTGTTGAATAGAAAAAAAATAAAATATTTGTATTTAGTGTGAAGATGAGTATTGATTGGAACAGGAAAAGGTAAAAAAAAAATATTAATATATCATGTAAATATATGTCTGATCATGAGTTCATTAGTATCCTGTGTGGGCAGCATGGGTAAATCAAGCATTTTTCTCTCTTCTACATTTGATATTAATAATTATGGTTTAAGCTTGTAAATATGTATATAAACAATAATTGTATCTTTTTTTCTTATAATTTTCTTGTCCACTTGTATTTTATTAATAGTCATTCACCTTTTAATTTATTATATAATATGTGGTTTTATTTTATTTGTATATGATGCATTCTGTTAATTATTGTTGTTTATTTTCCCACTCATTATTTTAATTATATTCCATGATGTTTTATAATTTCATTTTTATTTTGAAAATTTTGTATTTTACTCTAAGGCTCTAAAGCCTAATTTTGACGTATATTACATTATTCTAGAAAACAAGTCCCAGATTCAATAAATAATATTATTATTTCATAGTGTTTATATGTTCATTATCTCCTGATTAGATTATATTTCCTAAATATAATCCTCGTGCCCAGTTACACGGTTGAAATAAACCATAGGCTGAGGGAAATATTACAAATATCTTTTTAACCAAATTTAAGATGTTTATTTTGTTTTGTTTAAATTTAATTTTCCTTTCAAATTTTTTTTTTAACATTTGATTATTTTCCGAAGATATGGCATTCGTTAACATTGACAGAATCAGTTTGTCAGAAAAAGTTGCTTACTTTGTGTCGGATATTCATAATTTGAATTTTCCTCTCACTTTCTGATGCCCCCCCTTGACCCGGACACCGATGACTTGATTTGTGACAAAGTAAGGAGCGTTAAGGATTTTACGAAGGATTTTGGACTGTAAGGATTGGATTCTGGAGGAATTTGATGGCTTAGTGGAGCCCCAAAGCTCAACTCCGTATGTCCAGATATCCCACTAATTTAAACAGTATTTTCAACATACATCGGGATTCCTGAAGTAGGACACAGGTCCCGATGTATACATGTATATACTTTGTTACACATTAAATTGCTTGTAAATCTTAATTCAAATGACTTCAGTGGTTGCAATATCGAAATCAATAGTGTACAAATTAATAGTAATTATAGCATAAATTGAAAAAAAAATTACTAAGATTTACGATTTAAATTTATTACTAGTTGCTGGAAGAAGAAAATGCAATAAACAGTTTCACAATATCAGGAGTTGATTGGCTTAGCGAAAAAAGAATTTTCCCCCTCCCACTGTCGTAACTCAACCCCAGGCGGGTCTGCAATGCCCTACCACTCGGAAAATTCTTCTTAACCTTTCTCCAACCTTCTTACAATCCTCCATTCTTCTTCTATACTCTATATAGATTATATCTTTTTGCTATATTTATTGTAACATATTTTGGTTTGCTTTTAAATGTATTATATACATATATATTTATACACAATCTAACATATACACATATGACCGAAAAGTTTAATAAAGTTCGGATCAGAATTATTATTATGCTAAAAAGTTCGAGGTTCATTCGGGCTTAAAACAAGAAGATTCTCTTTCACCTGTCTTATTTAATTAAGCACTGGAACATGTCATTAGAAATGTGATGAATACCGAAATTTTTTTAACTTAAGTGGTTGTGTATCAATGCTGGAGTCCACTAATGATTTGGCAATGTTAGGCGAAGACAAACGAACTATAAAACTAAATACAATACGACTGTAGGAAGATAGTCTGGGTGTTGGCCAATAAATGGATCAAATAATAGTAAAAGAAATCTATTTATTGTTAACCAACGTTTCGCCCCATTTTTCAGGGCTTCGTCGGGGCTAAATGAAAAATATATCTACTTCACCTATCTGTTCTACCTTTTACACCTATCACTATATCATATTTATAATGAGTATTTTCCAACCATATTTATAATGAGTAATTTCCAACAATTTATTAGTCTAGATCAATATTTAGAACTTTTATTACACCTGTTTATATTTATTAATAACTTGTGTCCAGTCTACCAACATGTATACTTCCTTATATCTTTATTATTAATTATTTTTTATATAGTTTATAAATATAACAATTTTTTTGAAATGTTTCTATTTTAATGGTTTTTTTTAAATTCCAATAAATCCCACCAAATCACATTTACCCTTCGTCTT